>NW_012114666.1:6117854-6128726 GCF_000951035.1 Colobus angolensis palliatus
TGGGTGACAGAGTGAGCTTCTGTTTCAAAAAAAAAAAAAAAAAAAGAATTATGAGGAAGCAGAGGAGTGATTAAAATCTAACATGTATTTTAGAAACCATCATCCTGTTGCTGGATTGAAATTGCCTGGAGTGGAATAGATCGTCAGAGGGCAGGTTACTGCTGGCGTCCAGGAAACAGACAGTCAAGACAGTCTCCATCCAAGAACAGGGAATCCCAACAGCTGCACAAATCCAGGCAGTACAGCTCTGAGTCTCAGAAATGAACACCCAATGTACTCAAATGATCAGTCGGCTGTAATCCCAGGTAGACTAGCATGAGCCAGGTAAAAGAGAACCAGGAGATCAAGACAGATGACATTAAACACCCGAGAACCAACATCACATCAGTCTGAGGAGCATGCCATCCCCAGGGAGCTGAGTCATTGAAGATCAGAGTACCAGAGAGCTATCACTGTGTAGGATATTGACTTAGCAGAGGTCTTTGACCTTCACAGGCCTTTCATCTCCAGGCAGTGAAGACCCTTGAGGTCAGCACCACCCCTTCAATGTATCTCTCTGGGCTTGATGAAACAAACCAGAGCTTCACAGTGATCTGTGACCTTTTTGAGGCAGGAAATCATATTCATAAATTTGAGATATCTATGTTCTGGTCAGAGGGAAGGTCATTGCTGGGGTTACTTCTTCAAAAGTCTTTCTGGGTCCACCCCCATGCATCCGGCATTCGTACTTCATTGGCTCAAATGAGTTGTCATTCCCTCTATGAACCTAGCACCTGGAAATTTGAATGACTGATGCAAGGAGAGCAGAATTTGAAGAACTGCCATGCCCTGAGGGAAAGTTTATGATTTAGCATTCTGCTTCCAGATAGCCAGCCTCCAGAAATAGTCACACATGTGCACAAGAATATCTGTGCATTGTTGTCCAAGGAGTGTTTTTGAGCATACTTTCCCAGTCTTGTAAACAACACAACATAAAATTATGGACATCTGTCTAGGTGTGCCATTGTAGGTGTGTGCATTGGGAAGTTCTAGAAGTACACATTTTTGGACAGCGGGAGGAGGAATTCCATACTTTCTACAATTTTGCATTAGGTTGAATCACGTGAAATTGCCACTTTTCGTAAATAAAAATATGACCCAAGATTGGTAATTTCATATGGTTAATTCTAAAAAGACTTAAATTTTGGAGAGGCGGGAGAGTGAGGTTGTTAAGGTAATGGGTTTGGAGCAAGGCAGAATAACCTCCAGGGCTAGCTCTGCTTCTTCCTACCTGTTTAACTTTGGGCAAGTGGCTTCACATCCCTGCCTCAGTTTATCGCTTGAAAGATGGGAATAATAACAGTACTTAGTTCAGAGTGCTGCTGTGTGAATGAAATGCGTAAAAGGGTTTTTAACTCTGCCAATGCAAGCCTTCAATCAGTGGTAGCTATTCATTTATCAAAACATCTATCACTACTTTTGAATTTTTTTCGAAAAAAAAAAAAAAGAAAAGGATTTGCCTAGAATATGCTTGAAAAGTTCTTTCCTTGTGGTGATGAGAGAAAACTCCAGGTGGATTCCTTCGTTATAATGTCCTGTTGTCTAGGAAATGTGCTTTGGACACTTGGCAGTGCTTGGGGACAGCCTGACCTTCACAGCCAAGCAGCCTTATTGCTCTTCGTGAAGCCCCATATTTCCTGAATTTCCTCAGTCTTCTCTCACTCAGCTCTTCCCTTCCCCCCATTACTATTTATTTACATGGCATCTTCCTGCCCTTTTAATTATATCACCAACATATTTGTAAACTAATTCATTTCCCACCCCCTTTCCCTTCTCTGTGCACTGCTCTAAATATAACTACAGAAACAAAACAATGCAGTTCCGCAAACAAAGGCGCCTCAGCAGGGCAAGTAGAACCCGCCAGTAGGTCTTGAGTCAACTGCCATTTCTTGTCTTCATGTTTTATAAACCAGTCCCTGGCTTTCACAAGAGGAAGGGTGGGAACCCTGATTAAATGGTATGCATTACTTTAAGAGGGAATTAAAAGCAATGCAAAGGTTTTCACTAAACCACATTAGGCAAAGGGTACTCAAGAACAGAGTTGCCTGGGTGGTTTCCAGTGTGAATGCCAAGTTTCTGAACCTGCAATGACTCACTTTCTCAGGAAAGAATTGCTTGCCTGGCTAATGGCTTAATCAGCCAGCCACATGCCTTTCCCTCACCTGTATGGAAAGCAGGACTGTGTTTGAAGGATTGAGAATGGGGTGGGGTAGAAAGGTAATTACAAGTATTGAGAAATGAGCATCCAGTGAAAATGGAAATTTATAAAGATGTGTGAAGCACGAAAGTTTTGGCTGATTTTCTCTGGAATCGCTGAAAACACTAACAATATTTATTTTACTTAGAACGACTGAAAACAGTGACAATAAAAATATTTACTGAGCACCTAGTAAGTGTGAAGCACTGTCTGAGGCATGAGTTTACCATGGTGAAAAAGACAGCCAGAGCCCTGTCCTCACGGTCTGGTGTTTCGGTGGTGAGAGTAGGGAAAAAGCAAGTAAAGGAATAATTGCAATAATTTCAACTTCTGGAAACCCTGTAGGGGAAGGAATGGGAAGGTTAACTTGAGGTCAGAGATGTTCTCTCTGGGAGGTGACATTTGGGTTGAGACCTGAAGGGTAAGCCACATGGGAGAAGTGGGAAAGAAGTGTCCAGGCAGAGGGTGACAAACGCCAAATCCCTGAGCTGTCAAAGGCTTGTAGCTGAGAAACAGGAAGGGTCCACTAGCTACTACAGGTTGTTGCATAACTTATTAGGAGCATATCGAGTCTCAGAATCAGAATGGAATTTTCAAGAAAACCGAAACCAAAAAGGAAAAATTACTTACCTCGGATCACCCAACTCCTGGGTAGCGAAGCCACAGTGAGAACTCAAACTATCTAAATTACAGGCGAAGGACTTTATCTGTTGCAAAATGGAGCATGTTGAATACAAACGGTTTACATCAACAGCCGGCTTCCTGTGTGTCTGTATAGTTTTTCCAGTATGCTAGCTTTGGGGTGATTTGATGCTGGCTTTTATTAACATTTGCTCCTCAGTTTGTCCCTTAACTTGCCTGAAGCTCATCTATAGAGTTTCATGCAGAGTTACATAAGGTATAGACCAGTAGCTGGCACAGAGCACATATGCAAAATGTAAACGATCATCGCTATTACTATTATTATTTTGTCAATATTCTCTCTGTTCTATCTTTTTTTTTTTTTTTCTTGCTCTGTCGCCCAGGCTGGAGTGCAGTGGTGCAATCTCTGCTCAATGCAAGCTCCGCCTCCCGGGTTCATGCAATTCTCCTGCCTTAGCCTCCCGAGTAGGTGGGACTACAGGCGAGTGCCAACACGCCCGGCTAATTTTTTTTTTGTATTTTTAGTAGAGACGGGGTTTCACCATGTTAACCAGGATGGTCTCGATCTCCTGACCTCGTGATCTGCTCTCCTTGGCCTCCCAAAGTGCTGGGATTACAGGCGTGAGCCACCGCGCCAGGCCCCCTCTGTTCTACCTTAATAGTCTCCATTATAGAAGACTGTATTATACATCATTTTACATTCCATCTCCCAATGTAGAATGGGCTATATAGCATAACAAACGGCTTTATAATCCAAACATTTGCTCATTTATCACAGCACCAACTATATATCAAGTGCTGCAGAGAAGTGAGGAAAACAAAATATTTTACCGTGGTGATAAATCAATTGTGTCATACTTGGTGTCAGCTTCAGGGGATTGAGTCCTGGATCTGTGACTTATGAACTATGTGATACCAGGCAAGTTACTTCTCAGAGTCTCAGGATTCACATCTGAACGATGGGGATAATAGCCCATAGAGCGTTGCTTCGACATGGAGTAAATGGCTTGATGCTTCGATCACTGACTCCAGGATTGGGAGTACAGTAACAGCTCCGACGGCTGTTCCAATTGGCCTCACCCTTCAAGAAGCAGAAATTTGAAGAGGTAAAAACAAGAGGTAAGCAATTTGAAGAGGTTCATTATAAATTAAGCACAGTGGGGGTGCTTCTCCAGGCAGCAGAGATCTCATAAAGATTCCGGAGCTGATTCTGAAAGAACAGATAGGAATTTTCTCAAAAGATGGGGAAAGCACTTCAAATAGCAAAGACAGCGTGTGCAAAGGCATGGAAGCTTGAAGCAAAACGGCTTTTTGGGGAAATGCTAGGTCACCCGGGGGGGCTGTTTAGTGCACTGGAGGATAGGAAATGGATATTGAGCGGTAAGGCAGAAAAGGTCGAAGTTCCTTCCTAAAGAATGTGTGCTCATTATGCTCATGGTCCCCATATTGTCCCATAGAAGCATCTAGATCACTGTCCAAAAAGATTTTCAACCTTAAGCAAACTCTTTTCTTCCCAACAGCTGAGAATGAAACAAAACTGTTGCATCAAAAACTGAATATAGGCCGGACGCAGTGACTCACCCCTGTAATCCCAGCACTTTGGGAGACTGAGCCGGGCGGATCACGAGGTCAGGAGATCGAGACCATCCTGGCGAAAACAGTGAAACCCCGTCTCTACTCAAAATACAAAAAAATTAGCCGGGCGCGGTGGCGGGCGCCTGTAGTCCCAGCTACTGGGGAGGCTGAGGCAGGAGAATGGCTTGAACCCGGGAAGTGAGCTTGCAGTGAGCCGTGATCGCACCACTGCACTCCAGCCTGGGCCACAGAGCGAGACTCTATCTCAAAACAAAACAAAACAAAACAAAACAAAACAAAAAAAACTGAACATAGGGACAACCTTGTGGATATGCCAAATGCCAAAGCGCTGTGTGAGATTTGATATCCACACTTACCCAGGGAGTCCCAGCTTTGGCCAGACTCCCCATCCCCATCAGTAACATGGTGACATTCAAGGGCATTAAGTAATGTTTGATGCCTGACATGTTATTTTGAGAAAATCTCATGAAAATAAAACTATAGCCAAAGTAGAAGGCATAATAATGCCTTTGGAAAGTAAACTGGAGGAAGTGTATCCTCAGTTAGAGAAAGGAGAGTTCATCAGGGTTACCACAATTACCCAGGCATGTCAGAATAAAACAGGAGCAAAAAAGCTCCCCTGAATAGTTACCAGATGAGGACTAACACATCCTCACCATGACACAGGCAGCCCGTACGTTGACATGACCAGGATCCATATACAACACCCTTCTTGAATTTAATGATCTAATTTAAGGCCTGACAAACATACTGTTTTTCCAAAGGGCTAGGAATGGCCCTCCCTTTTCCTCAAGCAAAGTAATTATTCCCCCAACTTGAAGCAACAGTAGTGAAAGCACTTTTTGTTTCTTCAATCCTCCACTTGAACCCCCAGGCTAAGGTTTTTTGTTTTTTTTTTGTAAGGCATTGTTCATGCACAGTGGCATAGAATTTCATTTGCCAGGTTTCAAGTATTAAGAGCACAACACAAAATCTAAGCAGTTTTAGACATGTGTCAATCTCAAATAAAAAAAAGCTTTGTGCTGGCACAGAATGTCAATGCTTGAATTAAAGAGATGGAGAATTTCCCTGAGCGAGAGCTGTACATGCTGACATAATACATTGTTAAGGCTCTGTGTTACGATACAACCAATATGTTTTAATAATTTATTGGTATTTATTTAACACACAATACTGTCATACCAAATCTAAACCAAGAGGTCTAGGTTCCTCATTGATTCATGTGCATGGTTCTTATCAGCATCATTAGATGTTTCCTTAGAAAATTCTCTTGCTTGTGACAAGATTATAGAAGGGTGTTTCAGAAACCTCATGCAGGCTGCATTCTGGTATCACCTTCTGGGGACCCTCAGTGGGATATCGCAGAAAGGATTTAATGTGGTTTTGTATTTTTTCTTCTTTACTTATCAGACTTTATCTCCCGATGAAATCACTGCTCTAAGAGTTAATCTCATTCGAACACTTACTCAAAATCTAACCAGCTAAGAGAATGCCACAGGCTGATGCGGAAGCCTGCTGGATATAGAATCTAGGTTGAATTCTTCTGGACTGCCTTAATCATTAATTCATCAGCTTGAGGATTCATTCATCTTTATTTCACTATTACCTAATGAGGATAATGGAGGCTATCAAAATCTAAAGGCTAATCATTTTTTAAAGTGAGTATTTGATAATTATTAATTAATAATAATGTCAACAATAACCTTAATTTTCCAGGTATTCCCCCTAGAGATTTATATTTTAATTATACTTGCCATGAGGACAAATGAACTCTCCTAGAATTAAGCTTTGGTTTACAATTTTCAAATCACAAGAGCAGGGAGAAGCTATCTTCATGTAAAAATAATCAGACTTCTTTTTTTGAAGAGCCTCAAATGACAGAGATGAAGAGAGAATAAATACAGCTGATGAGATTTAGCGTGACATCAGTAATTCTCAAAGGGACTCCACACCATAGAGTTTGCTGGTATGGATGCTCATTGCTTTTATGGAGGTGACAGGCCTGACCTGTCAGGTACTAGTAACACCCAGGACAGACTAGAAATGTCACAAACTACTAACAGTTACTAAACAAGATATAAAAGGATGTGTCTAAAAAGGGGTGGCTCTTCAAAATTGGCTTAAACCTGTTTTAAAGTTCCTATTTCTCTAACAAACCCATCCTTTTCTCTTATGGATCCTAGAATTTATTTATACAATTTTTAAAAATCTAAGTGGCTTAAGATTTTATTTTTGACTGGACTATTTTATTTCAATGTTATAGAAACCCAACTTTAACCAATGCCAGCTTTAAAAAAACGAGAGAGTTATTGGCTCCTGTACCTGGAAAATTCAGGGATCAAACTTTAGGCATAGCTGGGTCCAGGTGCTCAGATGATGACAGTGGGAACCTGTTTTGTTGTCTCTCAGTTCTCATTTCCTGAGCTGGCTTTATTCCCAGGGAGGGTATTTCTCCGCCATCTAGAGTCCCCAGAAGCATCAGACTTATCTATTACCAACTGTAAATCCTGTGTAATGAGAACCTCTCTGTTACGGGTTACACCGTGGTTCTCCCCAGATTCCTGAGTCCTAACACCCAGTACCCCAGAATGTGTTGTTATTTGAAAATGGAGTCCTTGCAGATGTGAGTGGTTAAGATGCAGTCATACTGGAGTATACTGGAGTATGCTGAGTCTGTGATCCAACATGACTGATGTCCTTATAAAAAGGAGAAGTTTGGACTCAGCCATGCCTGGGGGACCCGGGAGAAACCCATGAAAAGATAGAGTTATGCTGCCACAAGCCAATGAACTCCAACTAGCTAGGAGAGTGGCCTGGAATAGAGCCTTCTCCAGTGCCTTCAGGGAAACCATGGCCTGCCAACATCTTGATTTTGGACTATGGCCTCCAAAACAGTGAGGTAACAATTTTTTGTTAAGTTACTCTTAACAAAAAGAAGTGTTTGTGGTACTTCTTACAGCAGCCCTAGGAAACCAATAGCACTCTTCTTACTAGAGGTTCCATACAGGGTCCTGTGATTCACTTTGACTGGTTCAATTTTGACCACACTCATCTCCATGGCCAGGTGAATGGTTGCACAGATCTGACTCACATGCCTGATCAGGAGCTGGGAGTGGATTCAGTCCCACCCTATCTATGTGTGCCAAGAGTAAGCAAAGAATAGTTATCCAAGGAAAGATCAAAGTGTTGTCACTGGAGGAAAGGGGGCAGCAAAACCAAAAGATGTCCACTAATTGAGTGCATCAGAGAAGAGAAAAAATGACGTGATTTTAGCTTAGTGTCCTCTGCCTGAATGATCACCATCTCCTGCTGGATCATAGGCTGGATAAACCCTTACTCATCAGTCATGTATATGGGCATCTCCTCTGTGAAGCCTTTTCTGGGTCCCTCTGATAGAATTGAGAATCACCCTGCATAGACCGCCCCCCCGCCACTCCCATAACTTGGCATATTGCAATACTAACAGTAATAATTAGCTTTCTTATTATGCTAATGATGTGCTAGCCACAACTCTAAACTATTCAATTAACTTAATCTTGACAATCACCCAATGAGTTAAATACCATGCTATTCCCATTTTACAGGTGAGGAAATTGAGGCTCAAAAATGTTTCCTGAAGTTACATAACTAGTAAGTGCTAAGTGCCAGAACTAAAATTTGAATCAAATGTGTTTAGCTTTAGGTTCCATGTTCTTTACCAGTTTATCACATTGCATCGAGTAGCCATTCATTTTCCTACTTTCTCCTCATACCTGCCTTCTTCTATGAGGCCAGTAAATGTGGCACACGCATCACTAGTGAAATTCACAATGATTTTATTTTTTAAACAATCTCAAAAAACTAGTTATAGTAGTTATATTTTTATATTGGTTTATATGAAAGATTTCTCTTTATGGCAAGGAATAACTCCTTTTAATTTTCAGAGGTTCTATATACTTTCTTAAGTAAATTTAAATAAAAGAAGATGATTAAAGCTATGGTGAGAATATTGTAGTAGATACAGTATGTGAATATGCCAACAATGTTAAAAGTAGTATGGAAATAATTGAAGTTTAAGATTCATGTACTTAGACGGTAAGCTCCTTAAGGAAAATGCTGCATCTGCTGTGTTAATGCTTAATGCTAGTGCCTAGCACAGTGTCCAGCATATGGTCAACACTCACTGGACACTTGCTGTGTCATTTTGTATTGACTTGATTACTGGCAATATAAAATACAGAACCCACACCACCTCAACTGAATGCAGTACATTTTCTTATGTGAAATAGCAAGAATATTGATTCTCCCATCGTTACTGAAATTCAGTGAAGCATGGTCACAATGGCCAGTCATCTGCTAGCTGTTATTTGGATGAAGTAAAATAAAACTTGGGGTCTTAGTTTAATGCCAAGTCACTACACAACTTTATATCCCAGAAACACATTATGCCTATGATGTATGTGTTTTCCAAGAATGAGGAATGTTATAGACTCTGTTTATTGTTTGTAATATACTTCTTTAGATGACTAGCTTCTCTTCCTCTCTCAGAATAACTTCAGATGAGATTTTTCAATGAATATGAGTTCATGTACAATAGCAGAAAATCTTTGCCATTTTTAAAAGGCTCAAATTTTAGGCTGACAGGACTTAAAAAGCAAAGGGATTATTCTGAAACTTCTCTTACAAATATGTCTCTTTTACAGCCATATTCAAACCCAATCTGGTAAAATGCATGTGAACTTGAGGAAGTTAATTAACTCCCTTGTGCTTCCTCTACTTTTCTGTAAAATGTAGATTATAATAGACTTGTTGAAAGGATGAAATGAGTTAATGTACGTAAAGCACTTAGTTTACTATTGAGTAAGCACTTAGTAATAATAGGTGTTGTTATTTTTACCATTTTAAATGCTGTTGCTCGAAACTCATGTTTTCTTAGGTATATTACGAGATCAAACCCACATATCATAAGATCCTTTTTAATGTCTGGCACTTTAGGGACATCATTTCATTTAATCATGTTTCAGATCAGGTACTTGAGGAAGCCAACTTTGTAACTGAGATTATTATGAAAGTCTGTTAGAGAGTGCTCTTGGTTTTAACGTCTGTGGGGGAAGGAAAGGAATAGACAGAGAATTGGGGCTGCTTGCAGTAGCACTATAGGCCCCAGCTAATCCCATAAAAAACTCTGAACTGAGACGACCTGTTAGGGTTGTCTTGAGTTGGAGCAAGAGGGGCTTCCTTTTTTATCCCCTCATCAAATAGCTATGGGATTCAGGGATTTCTGACTTTGTTCCATTTCCAGGGAGAACTCACAGCTATAATGCATCAAAACTTTTTTCATCTGGTGAAATTGGACCTTTAGTCCCAACTGGAGATTCAGGGCAGTGCAACACAGTATCCACTACAGTCCACCCCTTTAGTTCAGATCCTCTTCTTTCCATAAGTTCTATATAGGCAGTTGTAGGTTTCTGAGAAGACACTTTGTCTTGGAAAACCTTACAAGAAGAACACAGTGTAATGAACTAGTTGCCATTGCAGCTGCTTTTCAGGCCACAACTTTTCCTCATGGTCTTCTGTCTAGTCTTAGATTCCCTCACTCTCAGTAACCCTGCCAGTCTGGGTCATTCCACCTTTCATGTTTTACGGTCTAAGCTTATGATAATCATGACTTTTTCAGCCAGGATGGTGACTGCTTTTCTTGCCTGTCATGCAAGAAACTCAAAGTGTCCAAGTGGCAGTCTTAATTCAAGAGTCTCTTGCTGTGTCCTCTGGTGTGATCATGTATCAGTAGATCAAACACTCTGTAAGCACTCAGTTAGTGTGTCTGGCTGGGGGTCTGCGGGTAGGAAAGGCAAACTCATAACTGGAATATCTGCTGTGGCAACTCCGGAATTTATGCTTCCCTTACTGTGGGTCATCCCTTTCTTTAGCGTAAAAAATATATCCTACCAATGTGTTAGTTCTAACTCTATGGTCACTGATAGTGTGCCAAATGCTATATTCTGGAGGAATGCTCCCATACTGATAAACTCTTTCTTACCTAGCTGGATTTTCCACTTCCTTGATGAATCACATCTTCAGAATCTAATTTCATATGTACTCTCCCAGCTCCTGCCAATTTTTTGGCTAAGTCCTCTGGCATATTTAGATAGTCCCTTTCCTCCTTTAGTGGGTCAAGTGCTTCTCTGAGCAGGAAAGGGTGTAACTTAATCCTAATTTTTGAGGTGCTGTGGTGGCCAGGAAGGGAGGTAAGGGCAGATGCCGGGGGAAGGAGAAGAGAATGAAGCAGGGTTTTACAGATGAAGAAACTAAGCTGCAATACAATCACAGCAATGCCCTCAATATACCCCACAGGGAGCTTTTAAGCTGGGATGACTTTTCTTAGTTGTGTATGATGGGCAAAGTGTCTGCTTTTTTTT
>NW_012114666.1:6129221-6133225 GCF_000951035.1 Colobus angolensis palliatus
CCACAGCCTGCTGGTCTACCACCAGATTTTGTAAGCAAAGTTTTATTGGAAGTCAGCTACACCTATTTGTTCACACGTTATCCATGGTTGCTATAATGGTGGAGTTGAGTAATTGCAACAGATAGTATTGCAAAGCCATAAATTTTTACTATCTGGCCCTTTCAGAAAAAAAAATGCTGACTTTTTGCATAAATACTCCCACCATGGCTGATTTCTAGCTGCCACATGAACACAGAATTGGAAATACATGGCCACAATTGACCCCTACAAGACAGTAGGAGCCAGTTGTAGCATAGTACATTGACTGAGGCCATTTCTCAGATTACATTGAGAGCTGAAGCTGGCAGCCAGTGGCACTCCCAGCAGAAATCAGAGTAACATAGTGTCTTAGTCCATTTGTGCTGCTGAAACAGAATACCACAACAGACTGAGTAATTTATAATGAGCAGAAATTTATCTCTCACAGTTCTGGAGGCTGAGAAGTCAAAGACTGAGGTTCTAACATCTGGAGAGGGCCTTCTTGCTATGTCATCCCATGGTACAAAGGAGGCTGAGAGAGAGAGAGAGAGAGAGACAGAGAGAGACAGAGAGAGAGACAGAGAGAGGCTGAACTCATCCTTATTAAAGGAACCCACTCTCTTGATAATGAATCCACTCCTATGATAATGGCATTAATCCATTCACGAGGATGATGCTCCCATGACCCAAACAACTGCCTTTAGGCTGCACCTCCCAATACCACTGCACTGGGGATCTAGTTTCAACACATGCTTTTTAGAGGACGCATCTGAGCCACAGCACACAGCATAGCACCCACTAAAACTTTTTATCATTCTTGTGAAGATACTCTCACTATATCATTTTTTTTCAGATCAGAAACCTGAGACTAACAGCATTAAGTCCACTTTGTCCTAAGTCATAAAGTTATTAAATAGTGAAACTAGAGTTCAAATGCAGCTTTGTCATGCTCCAATGACATTGTGTTTCTACTACATTCTATTCAGCTAGCTGATTTGATGTTACCATCCAATACCATTCATTCGATTACTATTGAGTGAGTGTCAGCTATGTGCTAGACATTGTGATACAATAAGAAGTAAGATACGAGGGATCCTTTCCCTTAGCCAATGACAGTGAATTTCTGGTATGCTTACTTATCTGAATGTCTAAATCTGTCATTATCTTAAAGCTTAGCTCAAGTTCTGGACCACACCACTTTTCACTAATTCCTTTTCTGATTGAGTCCCTAATGTACTAATGATCAATATCAATATGATATGGCACTTCCTAGTCTATTATTGTTTCATATTAAAGTCTATTTTCCAGCCAGTTCATGGTCTATTGACAATGGTGCCGTTTAAGGAGGCCAGTGAATCACATCCATCTCCCACCGAACTCACAACCAATGAACAAACTGACAATAGATTCAGAGACGTGAAGATTGAGGTAAGATAAAGTGAGTAGAAGAATTTGGCCTGGTCCCACAACAACAGATAATTTATTCAGTTGATAAAATTTCTGAGCATCAACTATATGACAGGCCTTGTTTTAGCTTTTGAAATTTCAGGGGTGATGAAAAGAACACAATTCCTGCCATCATGGAGCTTATGTTCTAAGGTAATCTGGATTCTCAATACCTCCCCAGACTGTAGCTCATAACCCACATAGAGCAGGAAAATGGGGATCTCACCCAATAGTAAACTAAGTGTTTTACTTATATTAATTCATTTTATCCTTTCAACAAATCTATTACAATTTACATTTTATAGGGTCTTCAGGGTCACTCATCCAGCTATCTGAAAGAAAAGACTGCCTCACACTTGTTGGGTACTAATATTGTGGCAAGAGAGTTTCTAGATTGGACTTTTGCTGCCAAGGCCGAGGCCCCCACCCAAGAACAAAAACTACATGGAAAATAAAAGATGGAAGAGAATGTATCCACCATGTGGGCTGGATGGCCTAGAATAGAGAAGGGATCCTAGGCCAGGCTTATGAAGATGCAACACCTCTTTTATCAGTTTAGGCATTGTTATCATTGAAGGCATAGAAAGATATTCTTGAAGCACTACTCTAATACTCTTTCAAGGAACAGAAATTCCCTTATGGAGACGTGAAGAGATTGAATAAGTTTTCTATTCTCTTTCACATGGAAGAAACAGTGTCTAATATTTAAATCAATTGAATTACCTGGAACTGGCTAGATCATAGTGGGTATTCAATGAAGTCTTATGGATTTCTTAATTTAAATAATTACACTTAGACTTTGGTAAATTTCAGGACCAAAGGATCATCATAAAGGTCAGGCAAGCATCCATCTATTCTGGCTCAATCATAAGTCTCAGCCTTCTTTTTTGATAATTATAGTATAAATAATATCAATAAATATTTTGAGGTGAATGCTTTGTACTTGGCTGCATAATACTTACTGTGTACCTTGTTAAAATTACATGGTTTCTTTCCGAATAGAAAACACTCTGTTTATAAAATGTCCTATTATCATGCTTCATGACGAATGAGCTGTGTTTATTTGTTTCTTTCCTGACTGTCTTTAGGAGATGATCTAAGGTTAATGGTGGAAATGCTACCAAAATAAATGATTTCATGTAGTCAAATATTTCATCTGAGCACTTTGTTTCAGGAAACTTGAGAAGAAAACAAATGTATGTTTTTGGAGCATTTGAATTAATTCTTTAGCTTTAGTGCTGCAAAGGTTTCTGAGATACATTAAAAAATATATTTTCCATGTTGCCCACAAAGTCTACGATGCTTCCACTAATATGTCAATTGGAATATTACACATGTTTTCTCCTGGAAAATCCTCAAAAGGATGTAGAAGGTGATTTCAGATGCTTGCATAAAATGGGGCATTTTCCACGTGAAATGATTCCATAGAATCATACTCTTTCATGAGACTGATATTCACCAGTGCTGGCTTAAAACATTTTCCTAAATTGACATCTTGTTCTGAAAATAAACAGATGTAACATTTGCCACCAATCATTATAAGTTTGGGTGCTTTTGAAAAAAAAAGGTATGGTCATATAGGTAATAGAATTTTCCTTTGCTGTCACAGATTCTGACTTAGCTTTATAGGTTTAGTTAACACCTGCTCTAGGCTTACATGGGAGTCTCTCACTTTTGGTCAAAGTTCTCAGATGAATTGCTGCTCCTAAGTGACATGGCCAGGAGGGAAGTCATCATTTTTTACTTTTGATCTTTGGAATTCTTTTAAGAGCCTCCTTTAGGTCCTGTTAAGTACAGATGACTTTTTTTTTTTTTTTTTTTTTTGAGACAGAGTTTCGCTCTTGTTGTCCAGGCTGGAGAGCAATAGCGCTGATCTCGGCTCATTGCAACCTCTGCCTCCCGGGTTCAAGCCATTCTCCTGCCTCAGCCTCCAGAGTAGCTGGGATTACAGGCATGTACCACCACGCCCAGCTAACTTTGTATTTTTAGTAGAGATAGAGTTTCTCCATGTTAGTCAGGCTGGTCTCAATCTCCCCACCTCAGGTGATCTGTCTGCATCGGCCTCCCAAAGTGTTGGAATTACAGGCATGAGCCACCGTGCCTGGCCAAGAGTCTGCTTTTTAATCTCATGTTTCCACATTAAACAGACATTAGTTTCAATTTGCCCTTGGAAAGGGAATGTGACCTTGGGTGAATTCACTTCTTGTGATGGACGGGTAAATGTTTAACAACTGTCAATCTGAAGGTGAAAAAAACTTATTTGTAATGCTTACTAATTTTCATGATGTAAAGAAGCCATTGACAAACCACAGCCTGCTGGTCTACCACCAGATTTTGTAAGCAAAGTTTTATTGGAAGTCAGCTACACCTATTTGTTCACATGTTATCCATGGTTGCTATAATGGTGGAGTTGAGTAATTGCAACAGATAGTATTGCAAAGCCATAAATTTTTACTATCTGGCCCTGTTAAGAGAATATTTGCCTGCCTTTGGTCTAGAGGAAGACAGACATGCAAACAAATGATTATTGCACTGTGGTA
>NW_012114666.1:6133275-6134531 GCF_000951035.1 Colobus angolensis palliatus
AGCCATGATGGTCTCGATCTCCTGACCTCGTGATCCGCCCGTCTTGGCCTCCCAAAGTGCTGGGATTACAGGCTTCAGCCACCGCGCCCGGCCCAGATGACTATTTATCAGTTATCTTCTTCCCTCAAGGTCTTACACACTCAAAAATATTTGAAAATGCCAAAGTCATCCTTTGTCCTGCAGTCAATATTATTTTGGAGGTACACAGAGATTTAAACTTAAACAGGTCTTAAAACTACAGCCTAATAGAGAAAGAGTTTATACTAGAAGACATTTCTTTAAGACCAATTTTTTTTTAGTTCTCTTCTTTTTTAAAGTTAATATAGCCTAACCCTGGCAAGACAAAGAGAATAAATTTACCTTCCAAGTCCTTGGGACTTAAAACAACAGTTCAATAGAGAAGGAGGCTATACTAGAAGACATTTCTTTTAGACCAAGATCTTTCAGTTTTTTTTTTTTTTTTTAAGTTAATATAACCCAACCCTGGCAAAACAAAAAGCCTGAATTTACCTTCCAAGTCTTTCTGGTAAACTCCAGCATAAGAAATTAAACATCTGACTCTTTTAAACTTAACTTTTTTTGTCTTTTTCTAGACTGAGTAACAATAGTCTCAAGGAAAGGTGTCCAAAATTGACTCAAAGGGTAAAGAAAGGCCCATTACCAATTGAGATGTCATTGGAAAAGTGGACTATGAGAGGTTCTTACTGGCTCCTTGAAGGGTTATATTCTATTTTGGTTCCTTTATTTATTATTTATTTAAGATAAGAGAAATTAAATTGCTTTTCAAAATTACTAGATTAACTTTTGCTCTTTCAAGATCAGAAAAAACAGACCATAAAACAAAAGAATAAGACATCTACAATTCTACCTGCCTGTGACTATCCACTGTTAATAAGGGGTATGTGACCATACACATTTATTTGTTTATTTAATAAAATATTTATTGAGTTTCTGTGGCAGGTGGCTTTGCAGGTACTGGGAATAGAGTCATCTGTAATATGCACCTCCTGGAGCTTACATTCTGGAGAGAAGACAAAGTGTAAACACGTAAATAGATTTACATGTAAGATAAAGACAGGAGTGGTAAGATAGTCATAAAGGAAAAAAATGGCTCATGGAATGGAGAATGATGATGGCATGGTATGGTGGGCGGGTGATTTTAACCACTAGAAGCCTCTCTCAGGAGGTGGCATTTGGAGAGAAACGAAGACAGAAGTCACTGTTAGGCTTCTTAGAGTTAGGAAATGAGATCCCTC
>NW_012114666.1:6134581-6137102 GCF_000951035.1 Colobus angolensis palliatus
CTCCCCCCCACACACACAACAGAGGAACAGCAGGTCAAAGGCTGAAGGATAGAAATAACATTGGTGGAAGGATCAGCAGTTTTATCACCTGTAAAATGAGAATTTAATTCCTACCATGTGTGGTTGTTTAAGGAATATATGACATAATTCTTGTAGAAGCTGTTTACTGAGCACTCACTATGTGCTACACTGTGCACCTCGTTTGCTGTCTGTGGTCTCATTTATTCCTCCCAGTAATGCCAAGGTGGGCAGTATTTTTATTTTGTATTTCAGATGGGAAGAGTGAGGTCTGAGATACGGTGTGAACTGATGAAAGTCACAGAGCTAACGAGCGGCCAGTCTGGAATTTGAATGCAGGGATTCCGATTGTCTGATTGTAAAGGGCCAACCTGTCTCTACACATACTCTGTGCTCCATCTCCATTTCAGCCTTCATGCAACCCGGCAGAGGGTAGAGTGGAGACTTATCTTTCATCCAGAACTTGGTAGAAACAGAAAGAACAAATTGCCATTTTCCTTGAATTCACTTATCTGTTTCCTACTCAGATGTTCCTGGCTCATGGAATTCAAGTTGAACATGATCAAGTAGAGTTTATCAAGCAGCCATGGCAGAGATCCTGAATCTAATGGGAGCTTTGAGATAATCCTCTGAGATGTTTCCTCTTCTTCAGCCTTCTCGCTCTGATGCATAGGAAAGGAACTCTGGGCCTTTCAGAAAAGTCAAGAGGGAACTCCTGGCCTTTCCTCCATCCCATGTGCAAGGGGAGCCGCTTTGCTGTGATTAGGAGAAGTACTCACACGCATGGCTCACACACCTTCTGGGTCAGTTTGGACCTTAACAGATGTTTTCTCTTTTATGTGGCCACATTTTCCATGTAGGATGCAAACCTGGGCTGGGCCAGGGCCAGACCTCAAGGCTTGCCTACCTCTTTCCTGGTTCCTTCAGCCCTTCCTCAGATGGGCAAAGGACATATCAGAACTTGGAACTGACCCTGCCAATCTTACATCAAAGCCCAGGGACCTCTTCACATATTGTTTAACTGGGGTCTGTGTGGCAGAGAGTAAAAGCAGCCCCACGTCCTCCTTTTCATATTGATTAGGTCTCTTTGTGGAGCATGGTCAGCTTGTCCACTCTCATTCTTTTTATCATTAATTAATTAATTAATTAATTAATTTTTTGACAGAGTCTCACTCTGTCACCCAGGCTGGAGTGCAGTGGCATGATCTCAGCTCACTGCAACCTCTGCCTCCCAGGCTCCAGTGATTCTCATGCCTCAGCCTGTCAGCCTCCTGAGCAGCTGGAACTACAGGTGCATACCACTATGCCCACCTAATTTTGTGTAATTTTAATAGAGTCAGGTTTCGCCATGTTGGCCAGGCTGGTCATGATCTCCTTTTCTCAGGTGATCCACCTGCCTCAGCCTCCCAAAGTGCTGGGATTACAGGTGTGAGCTACCTTGGCCGGCCTTTTTATCATTAGCTTCTAGTTGGCCAGATGGGTGAGTTTTCTTTAGAAACAAGAGACAGAGACATAAGCCAACAGAGACATTCCAGAAAAGTATCTTTCCCAGGATCATAGACCAAGATGCTTGATCAGAGATGCTTAGTTTTCAAGATCCAAGAGTGGGAATTAAATGGTACCATAGTATTTATAGGGACATTTAAAAAATGTTCTAGAGCAGGGTTCAGCAAATCCTGGGCTGTCAAATTTGTTTATATATAGCCTGCCATTTGTTTTTTTAAATAAAGGTGTATTGGAACACAGTCACGCACATTTACTTGGGTATTGCCTATAGCTGCTTTGTCACAACAGTGCCAGAGTTGAGTAGTTGCAACAGAGACTGTATGGCCCACAAAGCCCGAAATATTCACTGCTGGGCTCTTTGGAGAAAGTTCTCCGACTCCTGTTTCAAACATTAGTGTGCAAATGCATTACTTGGGGAGCTTATTACTAGGTCTGGGGATGGGGAACTAGAGACTGTGTTTCTGAACAAAACTCCACCTCATGTCAGTGCTGCTGGTCTTTGGGCCACATTTCTAGAATCCACGTTCTAGAGCAGTGCCATCCAGTAGGACTTTCTGCAACACTGGATGTGGTCTGCAGCTGCACCGTTCAATGCGGCAGCCCTGTGCCACATGTGGCTACTGGACACTTGCAAAGAGGCTAGTGCAACAGAGGAATCGAATACTGTATTTAATTTCAATTACTTTAAATGTAAACAGTTACAGTTGACCAGTGGCTACTGTATGTGATGGCATAGTTTAGAGCATAAATTCTAGATTGGATTGCTTGTTTCTAAGAAAAAAGTCAAACCATGCCGAGGTTTCCCGCCTATAAAAAAATAAAATTAAGTAAATAAAAAGAGGCTGGGCGCGATGGCTCACACCTGTAATCCCAGCACTTTGGGAGGCCAAGGCGAGCAGATCGCCTGAGGTCAGCAGTTCAAGACCAGCCTGGCCAACATGGTAAAGCCCCATCTCTACTAAAAATACTATATATATCTCATATATATGTGTGTGTG
>NW_012114666.1:6137152-6149924 GCF_000951035.1 Colobus angolensis palliatus
GTCTTGGCTTGCTCACAGGGAGGGGGCTCAGAGATACTGCAATCTGGCCTGAGTATAATAAACCCCTTTGTTACATTTAAATACCATCATACTATATATATATATAGTATTTTTAGTAGAGACGGGGTTTTGCCATTCTGTGGAGCGATAGAGGGAGACTCCATCTCAAAAAAAAAAAATAAGTATTAGCATTGCAGACAAGTTGGGAGGATATTAAGTCTTGGCTTGCTCACAGGGAGGGGGCTCAGAGATACTGCAATCTGGCCTGAGTATAATAAACCCCTTTGTTACATTTAAATACCATCATACTATCTTATACACAGAAAAGCCTCAGAATGTTTTATAGTAACAAAGCAATGGCACGAAAACCCCAGACAACTCTAAAAAGGCGCTAATTATTATTATTAGTGTTTTGCGCTAACAATAAATGTCAAATGGAATCCTGAAAACAAATAACTACCTGTCACCAAGTGAATGAAAGGCAATTTTAGTAAAGTGAATTAAAACCCCAAACATCACCAAGCCCAACCAGCAAGCAATGCCAAGGCAGCTTAGCGGATTCCTTGGCGAATGTGTTCCTGGAGCAGCCGGCATAGGATGTCCTTGGGGGAAAGTCCTGAAGACTGGGCCTGCTCATTAACATCCAGAGGACCAGGAAGGGGAGGTGGTCAGAGCTGAAGTGCAGGGGCAAGTGCATCTTTGGGAGAGGCCCTCCATCACAGCAGATGGCAGTTGGAGAACATTAAGGTGGAGCATCTTTATTTATTGGCTGGGCTGCAGCCTGCTCGAGTGTTATCAGTGAAAAATTAAAGTTGGACAGCAGAGTGTGGATTTGTTTTCATGACACATTTCCCTTAGATTTTTCAAAGTGCATTCTGGGTGTCTCCCAAAGACTATTTTTTAAAAATAAATTGTACATTTTATTTTTTCAAAGTTCATTTATCTTTGATATCTGATTGACATATTCAGGACAGTTTAATCCTTTCTGCTGAAGTGAGCTGTGACAGCTGCTGCTACAGCAGTCGACATCACAGAGCCCTCCCCAGGAACAGGGGCTGTGTCTTAAGACAGGCCAGGAAGGAGAGCCTGGTGAGTTTCTTTGTAGGTGGCTAGGGATGTGGTGGATCCATCTCTTGGGTCACCAGATAGATGAGATTTAGAAGCGTGCACCCAGCTCTTGCTAATTATTGCAGAATCATCAGAGAAACCAGGAGAAACAAAAGGGGTGAGAGGCTGAGATTTGCCTGTCTAATTTTTCTACTTTGTTATAACTACTGAGGAAGAAAGGGTAGGTGAAGTGGCAGATGCTTAACCTCGTTACCATGAGCAACTTAGTTTGTTCTACTACTGGTTCTAAACTGTTCTAGTCCTGGTTTGGGACTGACCTTTGGAGCACACTCCTCTCTTTCTCTCCCCTTCCCCCTCTTGTTCTCTTTCTCCTTCCCTTTCTTTCTGTTCTGTCCCTTTTCCCTCGCCCAATGTTTGGGTCGGTAATAGAGTCACACAATTCTAAACTACTAATCATCAAAAATTATTGTGTAAAAAGCCTTCCACCTTGCCTCTTAGCTGCATCCCTTCTCTCAAATTTCAGAGATTTTGTGCTTACACAAATAAGTACATATATATTTAAGCACAAGCACCCCCACACACCCCTTTTCTCTTTACACAAATGGTAATATATTATACACATAGTTTTTTCTGCCTTACTTTTTTGTAAAACCTAAAGTCTTTCATCTCAGAGATCATTCCATATACATTAATAAAGAGCATTGTCTTTAAAAAAAAAAACTGCAGTGCACTCCAATATGTGGCTGTAGCATAAATTATTCATTAAGTGCCTTGAATCTAGAGGCATTTAGGGAGTTTCCAAAGTTTTGCTCTTACCAACAACCCTGCAGTCAATAACCTTGAATGCATGTCACGCCACACATGTGGGAGGGTCTCTGCAGAATAAATACCTAGAAGTGGACTAGCTGGGGCCAAGGGTAAGTGCATTTGTAAGTTTGATAAATATTGTCAAATTGTCCTATGTAGAGGTTGTTGAATTTACATTCCCATCATTCATAAGCTAGAAGGCCTGTTTTCCCATTCAATTACTCAGGGAGGGTATTATCAAACCTTTTGATTTTTGCAATTTGGAAAAGAAAATGTGGTCTCCCAGGAGAATATTAATTCACATCTGTCTTGAGTCAGGTATTGAGCAGCTTGTCATATATGTATTTATGAAGTATATTCTTTTATTGTCAATTGTCTGTGATATGGCTTTATTCTGTTTCTTTTTCAATGATTTCTTGGATGGTTTTGTATGTTGGGGAAATTGGTTCTTACTGTTGTTTAGTGAATAACACGTACTTTCTTCTCAGTGTTTGATACGGTTTGGCTTTGTGTCCTCACCCAGATCTCATCTTGAATTGTCATTCCCATAATCCCCATAATCCTCATGTGTCAAGGGAGAGGCCAGGTGGAGGTAATTGGATCATGGGGCGGCTCCCCCATGCTGTTCTCGTGATAGTGCATGAGTTCTCATGAGATCTCATGGTTTTATAAGGGGATCTTTCCCCTTTACTCAGCACTTCTCCTTCCTGCTGCCTTGTGAAGAAGGTACCTTGCTTCCTCTTCACTTTCCACCACGATTGTAAGTTCCCCGAGCCCTCCCCAGCAGTGCTGAACTGTCAATTAAATTGCTTTCCTTTATAAATTATCCACTGCCAGGCAGTTCTTTACAGCAGTATGAAAATGGACTAATACAGTGTTAAAAAATATGGGTTAGCCTGTAATCCCAGCACTTTGGGAGGCCAAGGCGGGCGGATCACGAGGTCAGGAGATGGAGACCATCCTGGCTAACACGGTGAAACCCCGTCTCTACTAAAAATACAAAAAAATTAGCTGGGGGGCGAGGTGGCGGGCGCCTGTAGTCCCAGCTACTCAGAGGCTGAGACGGGAGAATGGCGTGAACTCGGGAGGCGGAGCTTGCAGTGAGCCGAGATGGCGCCACTACACTCCAGCCTGGGCGACAGAATGAGACTCTGTCTCAAAAAAAAAAAAAAAAATGGGTTAGTGTTATGGATATAGGGCAATGATTCTTCAATGTTTAACCATTCATTTATTTTAATTAATTAATTAATTAATTAATTAATTTTGACACAGAGTCTTGCTCTGTCTCCCAGGCTGGAGTGCAGTGGTGCCATCTCAGCTCACTGCAACCTCCACCTCCCAGGTTCAAGCAATTCTCCTCCTGCCTCAGCCTCCTGAGTAGCTGAGATTACAGGCATGCACCACCATGCCTGGCTATTTTTTGTATTTTTAGTAGGGATGGGGTTTCACCACGTTGGTCATGCTGATCTGAAACTCCTGACCTCAGATGATCTGCCTGCCTCAACCTCCCAAAATGCTGGGATTACAGGCGTGAGCCACCGCACCCAGCCTAACCATTCATTTATTAAAAACACATCACTGAGCACTGACGACCTGTCAGCCACTGCGTTGGGAACTGTGCTGTTCTGGCTGGGGAGACAGACAACTCAGCAGGCAAGAATAGCCATCTGGGGTGAAAGAAATGATGAGAAGTGTGCTGGGCACAGGAGCATTCAAGAGAGGCAACTCTCAGACAGGGCATGGAAAATGATCAGGGAAGACTTCCTGCTGGGTATAATCTAGAAGCTGAAACCTGAAGAATACCTAAGAGGTGGTCAGCCAAGAAGTGGGGGAGTACAAACGGGGAGAATGAAAAGATGTTTTAGGCGAAGAAATAGATTGTGTGAAAAAGAGAAGAAAAGGATATCTGTGTGTCAAGAAAATGACCAGAATTTAGTAGAATGAATGGAGAGATAATAGTTGAGAGGGAGTAAGGGTCAGTCTTAATGAGGAACAAAATTGTGGGTAATTTGAGTGTCAGGACAAGTATTTATTCACACCAATGCTGTACAAGCGCAGGGGGGACATTGATGAATGAGATAGACAAGACCTTTCCTTTGTGGAGCTTATATTACAATGGGGGTGGGCATAGACTGTAAACAAATCAATGGATTAAACAAATAAATAATTATATTTTTAGTGCTCTGAAAGACATACACCGGGCTGTTTTGGGAAATAGTGGCAAGGTCTCCTGCAGACAGGATGTTTAGGGAAAGCATCCCTGGGGGCATGATGTTCAAGCTAGAACAAACTAAATGATCAGACATGGGGATCCAGGGAGCAGGGCTCAAGAGCTTGGTCCATCTCTATACCCCCCACCCTGCCCCGTAGAGGTCAGGTGCTCACTGCCCACCTAAGAGATATTCACTTGAATGCTTTTACTTTCTAAAATGAAGAGTGAGCTTAAATTATGCTCAGAGAGGGCTTTATTTAGCCACAGTAAGATCTGTCTCAAGTTTATGAAAGAGATTTGTGTATAGTCCCTGACTTACAATGGTTTGGATTTTTTTACTTTGGGATGGTGCAAAAGTGATCCACATTCAATAGAAACTGTGCTTTTAGCACCCATACAATCATTCTGTTTTTCACTTTCAGTGCAGTATTCAATAAATTACATGAGATGTTCAACACTTTCTTAGAAAATAGGCTTAGAGTTAGATGATTTTGCCCAAATGTAAGCTAATGGAAGTAACACAACACATTTAAGTCAGGCTAGACTAAGCTATGATGTTCTGTGGATTACATGGATTAAATGCATTTTCGATTTACCATATTTTCAATTTAAGATGGGCTTATCAGGAAGCAGCCTCATGGTAAGTCGAGGAGCATCTGTGAATTCCTAGAGAGAACACCTCTTCGGGTTTTTCCATGTCCACAAACCGCCCAGTCCAGGGATATATGCAGAACAGCAAATAAGGACCACTATTTTAAATGGTAAGCTGTGGTATTCGGTGCATGGCTGTGAACTGATGTCTTCAGACATTGGACTGGGGATGGGTCATATGCCTTCTAGACTAGAGAGTCTCTTAACCCTAACTCTTGAGGAAAGTTGGCATCTTCAATGAGGCCAACTACCTCCCATAATGCACCTGCCATAGCTTCCCCATTCTTTTGAGACCTGAAAGTAAATTATTCTAACATGCCATATCTATGAATAAGTAAGTGAAGAGGCACTTGAATCACAGAAGGCGAAAAAATAATGGTATATGGTTTTTCTTATTCCGTTTAAGAAGTCTTCTCAAACTATAAATTTTATTTTGATAATATTGGCACCATCTGTTCTGGAACCAAAAATTATTCAAGGATAAGAAAGAATAACAGAATAAGTTAAAATTCCAGGATTAAAGACATTTGAACAAATTTTAAGTTAAATTTCCAGAAGTGAAAAGCAAATAGTAACAATAATTTTTTCGCTATGCACTAGGCACTTATGGTAAACACTTTTTATTCCTCCCTTTACTTGATCCTGGTGATAACATTGGTTGTCAATAGTATGTACTATTCTTTCCTTTCTGCAGTTGGGGCTGTTTTAGCAAGAGACTTTTAACAGCCAGTCTAAGGTCCCACAGTTAGTAAGTCACTAAGGTGGAATTTGAACCCAAGAGACCTGTTGACTATCACACTCTTAACTGCTGCTGCTATGATGTTCTCCTGGGAGAGCTCCTGGTCTCCAGTGAAAACTAGAAACATTATTGTCGCTAGCTCGGGAGTCCACACACTTTTCCTACAAAGGGAACAGATAGTAAATATTTCTTACCTTGTGAGCAATATAGACATTATCTGTCTCAGTTTCTCAACTCTACTGTTGCAAGGTGGAAGCACCACAGACAATATGTAAAGAAACAGAGTCACTATGTTTAAGCGAAACTTATTTATGGACACTGAAATTTAAAATTTATGTAATTGTGTGTATTACAACAGATTACTCTTCTTTTGATTTTTTTTCAACCATTTAAAAATAAAAACACTATTCTTAGCTTATGGGCCTAACAAAAATTGATGGTGGGCCTGATTGGCCCATGGGCCACAGTTTCCAACGCCTGCCCTCATCTGTAAGTTCCCCGAGCAAAATAAACTGCTTCAACAATAGCAGTCACTGACTAGTGAAGACAGAAAGAGGCAAGGGAAGAAGAATGGAGGAAAAGAGAAATGAAGAGTGAGAGAGAGAGAGAGAGAGAGAAAGAAAGAGAAAGAAGCAAATTGCATCCTTTTAGCTTTGACTTTAGATAATTATTGGCACAACTTAGCAAAATAATAATTTAGTAATATGTATATAACTTTTTAATAATATTCCTCATCTTACTGAAAAACACCTTGAGAAATGCATCAGAAGCAAGTAAGTACGTAAAGGTATATGTGCAAAGCTGTTCATGTTTTATTATTTGCAAAAAGATACAAATTCAGAGCTCTAAACATCCAGTAATAGTGGATTGATAAACTAATATTACCATGGAAGATTAAGCCTCCATTAAAATGATTATGTAAATGTCTACTTTTTGACATAGAAAGCAGCTCATGATATAAGCAATGAAAATTGCAGAACACAAAACATTAGGTGTTATCTAAGCCCATTTTTGCAGGACATATAGTTCTATGTACATATACAAGAAGGAAACTGGAAGACTGTATAACAAGATATTTACATTGGTTACTCCTAGATAGACTGCGTATGAATTTTTATGCATTTTACTATATTTGCAAATATTTAAATTATTAGAAGGTGTTGCTTTTATCATCACAAAAATATAGGTTACAAATATAGAATAAACAAAGTTAATTTGGGAGGATCTCGGCTTTGTGTCATGTATAAAATATTTCCTCCAAAATATCCAGAAAATACAACTCCCTTCAGATTCTTAGAGTGCCATGCTGCTTTCTTCCATCTTCTCCTGAGCTACATATTGAATCTGTGTTTTCTTCTCATTGACGGTTGAATTCATAACCTCCTCCCCTCCTGCTTCAGCAACCCACCATCTGTCTTCCTTCTGACCTGTTGGGGACTCACAAAAACATTAGTTCTCTAGAAAGCATGGCACTGGGGAACAACGTCGGGGGAGACATGGTATTTTTATTGCTTTTCTTCTGTTTTCCTTTCTCTGGGTCCTCCTTTTTCTCTCAAACTTTGCACCAGCTGGACCCACGCATGTACTTGCCCCCACACTCTGTCAGCCCCCAGAGTCACATTCTCAGTGGAACAGTGACAGCAGCCATCCTGGTTGTGATTTATCTTCACAAGTTGCCAAATCACTCTCGGTAGCATGTCTGTGCCTGGTGAATAATGAGAGAGACCTACCATCCATCTAAGGACAAAACAATGTGAGCAGTTACATTTAAATTTAGCTATTTTTCTCCCTCAGCTTATTTCTTATTTTCTGATTGAAAGGGGCCCATTTAAGGGCCTTTGTGGTAAATACCCAAATAATTGTGTCACATAGACAGAGGATCATTTTTCACTGGAGTCAACGATCACTGTGGATCAGCTACCATCCTGAAGTTGCCAACACTGCTCAAACTCTGGTCTCTTAATAGCAATTTCCCTGGACCTTCAGAAGAGACTCATCTCAATGGCTTCCTATTTACTACTGAGGGGTAGGTTATTGAACCAGTCATGTGGGCTGAAAATTGCAAGAAGACGCAATGTCTATATAAGATAACATTTGGTACCTGGGTATGTGTCCCTGATAAGCAATAAAAGCAGGATGAAATACATGAATTTAATATCCACCTGATGTGATGGCAGTGAGGGGTGGGGAGAGGAGGCTTTGGGGACACACAGACCTGAGTTTGAATCCTTGCTCAGCCACTTGCCATCGAGTAATTTGACTTTGGAAAAATAAAGTATTCTCTGTGCCTGTTCTCTCATCTATAAAATGGATTATTCACCTATTTGCAGAAGAGGATTGTTATGAAGGTGTGCCAGATTATGTTTTCTATAGATGGCAGTAAAAGATCTCCTGGCCTATGCTTTTCTAGAACATATCCATTGCCTCCATCCAGAAGAAGAGTTTAATTTTTCTTTCCTTGAATTGGGACAGGCTTTTAACTTACTTATAACCAATGGGATGTAGTGGAGGTGATTCTGTATGCCTTTTGAATATACAGCATAAAAGTCCTACAGCTTCTGCCTTGTTAGATGAGGTATTCACATTTGGAATCTGGTGCTATTATGTCAGAAGTTCAAGTACCCTGAGGTTGCCATGTTAAGAGGAAGCTCAAGCAGCCTCATGGAGAAGTCACATGTGGGGGTTACTGCCAACAGACCCAAGTGAGATTCCTACTAATGGTCAGCATTAACTGTCAGCTACATGAGAGAAGACATTCCAGATAATTCCAGCTGTCAACTGTCAAGTCACTTCCAGTATTTGTTTTCCTAGCAGAAACCCAAGACGTTGTGAAGCAGAGACTAGCTAATGCTTTGTGCCCTTTTCAGTATCCTCACCCTCACAATCTGAGAATACATGAAAATAGTTGCTTTAAGCCACTAATTTTTGGGGTGACCTTTTATTTTATGCAGCAATAGTAACAGGAAAAGAATATTAGGAAAGTAAAATTCTTTAAAGCCAGCAGCATATAGAAAGATCTTCAATAAGTGGCAATTCTAATTATTTGCATGATTTTCTTCTCTGAACTAGATTTCAGATATGGCAAAGAGGTGGTAGAACAGTAATTCAGGAGCCTGCACCTCTAAAGGATGGAGGGGAAATGTATCCGTTCAGCTTTTGTTCATTCATCCATGCCTGTAAGTGATATTTATTGGACACATACGTAGGGTATTGTATTATATAAAAATTCTATGTGCCTATAACATATATTTGATATATAAAATCAAACATGGATTGGAGAACTATTAGATAATATTAACTCCCTGAATTTTTACAGAGGATTTTTTGTGTCAGCTGAAATATTGATTTGTCATTAAGCAATAATAAATGTATAAAATAATAAAATAAACTGTCATTAAAAATAAGACTGAAGGTGCTTCTGGTACATCCCCTTACCATGCTCCTCCCCAGCTGTGCTACTGTATCAATTTGCTGACTTTTCTTCCAAACAATTTTCTAAGAATTTTTTCTTAGCACACATCTGTAACAGCCAGAATTTCCTTTGTATTTTTATGCACGTGTATGTACCTATAGAAAATACAAATATTGTTTTATGTTTTCAGAACCTTTTGGTTGTTTAAAAACGGCTTCATATGGTACAAGATGTTTGTGCAACTTGTCTTTTTCTCCCAAAAATATGTGTTGAGGATTTGTTTACGTAGGTGATATGGCTTGACTGGGTCCCCACCCGAATCTTATCTTGAATTGTAGCTCCCATAAGTCCCACATGTTGTGGGAAAGACCTAGCGGGAGGTAATTGAATCATGGGAGCAGTTTTCTCTATACCGTTCTCGTGGTAGTGAGTAAGTCTCACGAGAGCTGATGGTTTTATAAGGGGTCTCCCTTTTGCTTGGCTCTCATTTCTCTCTTGTCTACCGCCATGTAAGACGTGCCTTTTGCCATCTACCATGATTGTGAGGCTTCCCTAGTCACGTGGGACTGTGAGTTCATTAAACCTCTGTTTCTTTACAAATTACCCTGTCTCAGGTATGTCTTTGTCAGCAGTGCAAAAACAGACTAATACAGTAGGTACATAGAGGTCTGTTTTCTTCTTCGTCACCACCACACCCCGTTTCACCCTTGCACACTTACTTAACTGTCCCCTTGTTGATGGACATGTAGGTTACTTCCTGTTGTTCCACTTCTCCCAAAGAATGTGATGTACTTCCTTGCACATGTCTCTGTGTCCATGTATGAAGGTTTCTCTAGGTCACAAGCAGAGAACAAATGACGTGGCCCAGATCATAGGTATTTTTATTTTAAAGAGACATCATCATTCTATCCAGTGGCATACAACAGTATTCACTTCTCTATACTTTGCCATCAATTAAACATGTGGTTAATGAAAACAATAAAGGAATGGATGACGAATAAATGAATGATCAACACTCCAGAAAATCCAACACTTAGAATGTACATGACTCCTGGCATAGAATGCAGGTGACCCTTGTCAGAAGTGGGCTTGTCCCTTTTCTCTAATAAACTGGGAGACAGGATGGACACGTAGAATCCTTGCCTCATGGATAGAAGTATTTCAGAGAGCCAGAAGAACATTCAAAAAAAGTAAAAATGTTGGTTTTCAGGCTGCTGTCCTGTGGTGCTAAGGACAGGGAGGGGGTTGGGGAAAAAGCATAAGGCAGAAAAACATGACACAGAAACAGAATTGTTTCCTAATAAAAAACCTCTCAAAGTTTCCTACGAGGCCCTGTCAGCAGCTCTTCAAGCAACACGGCTTATTTTAAATTTTATTTAAATCAACAAATTGTACACACTTGAATACGGAAACAGAATACAGGGAAAACACAAGCTGCCCTAACAGAGTAACGTCTAATAAACATTATGCTACTCGGAGATATTTGCTGTTTAATCACCCCATGAAAGGACGCATTCAGCCAAAATATGTCAGATAACATCTTGCTAAAGGCAATGGTGCCAGTTTTCCTGGCTTCGAAGTTCATGCAGCTAGTTTTTTTCTGCACCCCCTTTCTTCTCCATTTGCTTTTTTTTAAAAAAAAAAAAAAAAGCAACATTTTTCTTTAAAAGTATTAGGCTTTGAGATGCTCTGTCTCTTGGATTACTCAGAAGATAAGGCATTTGTGCTTTGAGTAATGACAGCAATAACTGTTTACTGAATAATTTTTGTGCCAAGACTGACTGTATACTTTGTGGGGCCCCATGCAAATGGAAATGTGGAGCCCACTGTTCAACAATTATTGAGAATTTCAAGATGGTGACAGCAGAGCATTACGCAAAGTACAGGTACCTTCTCCGTGGAACTGTGCAGATGGCATGTCCGTGAAGCTGGCTCTGACTGGGTTAATTCTTCACATCTGTGGCCATCTGAAGATCTTATTTTCCCAACAGCAAAGGCTTTCCCTCTTTTCCTGCTCCAAGAAAAGACAAAGTGACTGGGTTGATGGGACTCCACGGGACTAACAATGGTTGGCCCCTGAACTGCTTTCTAAGGATGGAATCAGTGAAAACGGCCTGGCTTTTGTTTTGCTGGCCAGATCATGCAAGCTGTGAGCTAAATTACTAGAGAAAAGAGAAAAATAGTTGAGAGGTAGTGTTGGGAATTTTAGGCTGAAGGAAAAACAAAGAGAACTAGAAGATAGTGTGGCTCATAGTGGAACTCTGAGAAATGAACAGACGCATTTAAAAGGCAATTTTTAAAATGATGTTTTGGTGCATGGTGTGTGATATAAGTCCTTTTCCTCTCTCCCCTCAATATCTTCAGTAAAATTTACTTTCATCACTACAGCAATGAGGAAGAAGGTGATAATATGCTGTGTATGTTCTAAATGTGGCTAAAAGGAAAGCTCAAACCCTACTCATTAGATAATCATCATATTTGGGTTATACTAAATTATTTATTTTAGTTGTCTCAACAAAGCAATGAAAACATTATAAACCTTCATGTATCCATTTTCTATTAAGTGGTTGGATTTTTAAAAAACACTGACTTACAGAAACTCATTACATATTAAGAAAACGAGTTCTTTATTATATGAGTTGCAAAGATTTTTGCCATTTGTTCTTTAGTTTTGTGTAATTTTTCCCCTGTGTAAATTCTTTTTTAAAATAATCATATTAGTTTCTTAAGGTTGCTGTGTTAAACTACCACCAATGGAGTGGCTGAAAACAACAGAAATGTATTATTTTACAGTTCTGAAAGCTGGAAGCCCAAAATCAAGGTGTTGGCAAGGCCATGTTCCTTCCAAAGGCTCTAGGGAAAAATCCTTCCTTGCCTCTTCTAGCTTCTGTTGGTTTCTGGCAATCCTTGGCCTTCCTTGGTTTGTGGCAGCATCACCCCAATCTCTACCTCTGTCTCCATGAGGCCTTCTTCCCTGAGTAACTGCATACCCAAATTCCCCCATGTTTTAGGGACATTAGTCATCGGATTAGGATGCATCCCAATCCACTATTACCTCAACCTAACTTGATTATATTGGCCAAAACCCTCTGTCCAAATAGCTGACATTCATAAATCCTGATGACTGGGCTTTGAGCATATTTTTTTGAGGGACAACAAAGTTTACATAGTCCTCAGCAATATATAGTTAAATGTATTCATCTTTTCTTTCATGGCTACTTGATATAGTGTTGTTTCTGTAGAAGAGCCTTTTTGTCCTGTGATAATGATAAAAGTTCTTCCGTTTCATTTTTTAGTAAATAATAGCTCATTTTAATGATTTACATTTAAAGGCTTGAACATCTGGCAGAAGTTTAAGTGTAATGAACAGGGTAGGATTTCATCCTGTTTTTAATCAGGCAGCTATTCAGATACCTTAATGTCATATATTTAATAATCAGTATTTTCCAAACTGATTTTAAATATCACTATTGTCACATAATACATTTTCATATTTATTTGTTCCTATTTCCAGAATTGATTCTGTTCCATCGATCTGTTTTATTCTGCTCTAGTACCACCACATTTTAATCATTTTAGTTTTAGAGTATGTTTCAGAATTTTCCTAACTGTTCCTACTAATATATTTTTAACTGAAATTTAGAATTAGATTTTCTAGCTCAAAAAAGTGATAGCATTTCTCCTGAAATCATATTAAATATATAGACTTACTGATCAAAAAGTGACATCATACCATTATCGTTTTTTTCCCAAGTCTTCTAAGTCCCTTAGCAGTGATTTAAAGTCTTCTTAAAAGTCTCTGTCGAACATTCCAGGGGGGCGGAGCAAGATGGCCGAATAGGAACAGCTGCAGTCTCCAACTCCCAGCGCGAAGGACACAGAA
>NW_012114666.1:6149974-6217307 GCF_000951035.1 Colobus angolensis palliatus
ACTGATCAAAAAGTGACATCATACCATTATCGTTTTTTTCCCAAGTCTTCTAAGTCCCTTAGCAGTGATTTAAAGTCTTCTTAAAAGTCTCTGTCATTGCTTTTTAAGCTTAATGTTAGAAGAGATTATCTATCAAGAAAAGATATTGACTTTCATCAAAAGTCTTTCAGAGTTTATGATGACACTGTCATTTTTCTTGTGATCTCTTGGTATAGGTTTTTAAAATACTAAATTGTTCCTGGTTGTTTGGAAGTCATGATTTAAATTCTTATTCTCACACTTAATAGCTTTGTTTCCTTATGAAAATTGCTTCATCTTACTGAGACAATTTCCTGTAAAATGGGAATAATAGTAGAGCTGTCATTTTTGCCTGCTTGGATCATTCTCCTTCTTAGTGAAACACCATCCCCATTTGTCTTTGGGGGAGTCAGTCTTTTAAACTCTTGGTTCATGTGATGTGAGAGGAGTTGACCCTTCCCTGGACCAGGGGGACGATTAACACAGGGCTGCTGATCAGGGCACCTCACTTCTCCCACCACTGCAACAATGATTTAAGAATAACACAAGCTGGGCCAGTGGAAACTGGCTCCAGATGTTCTCTGGATCTTACTGCTTATGCTAAGCTTCCGGGATGTGAATATAGAATTTTGATTCATGGGATTGTCAACACTTGGGAAGGGTCTACCTGATAATGAAATTGAGGAGGAAATCAAAGCCGAGAACGAGAGAGAAAGACAGAGAGATTTGATGAAATGCTTTGAAAACTTGGAACCAGCACTCTCTATTTACTGTCTGAGTATTTAGTCAAATAACAACAACAAACACGACAAAAATAATAGTAGTTACAATAACTAACTTTTTTGAATGTTTGCTATAGATCAAATACCATTCTGAGTAGCTTTCATGCATGAGCCCTTTTAGTCTTCATAATAATACAAGGAAGTGAGTGTTATTATTATTATCCCATTTTCAGATGAGAAAACCGAGGCCCAAGGAGTTTTAATAACTTTCTCAATTTAACAGGGATGGTAAGTGGCAGGGTTAGGACTCATGTCCAGGTCACTTTGCTCTAGCATCTAAGTAGTCTGCTTGTGCCAATCAAGGAGCTTTCTGTCTACAGGCTACTGGAGAAGGGTTTCTGCCACCAGGAATAATGCAGCTTTAATTGTAAAATCATAATACCTACCTTGTAAAGTTGATGAAAGACTTAAATGGTTTGTAGATGTGAATTCATTTAGTGCACTGTCTGTCACATAACAAGTGTACAGATGTTAGACGTTGCTGTCGCAATTGAATCATTGAGTCTTACTGTCCAAACTGCTCAGAGAAGCAGAGAGGAGTAGAGACAGTAGGCTTTTTGGAACTACTTATATAGTTATTAGCCTTGCCTAAGTTCTGAGAAATGGACTTCATCTGGAATTACAAACTCACACACTCAAGGGGCCAAGAAGTTTGTATAAATTACTATTTCTGAACTTTGGTACTGTCGGCATTTTGCAACCAATAATTCTTGGTTGCGTGAACTGCAGTGTGCACTTTAGGATGTTAGCAATATCCTCTGCATCTACCTGCTAGGTATGGGTAGCACCTCCCCGCCCACCATGTGATGATCAAAAATGTCAAAAATCAAAAATTGAGACATTGCCAAATGTCCCTTGAAGGACAAAATTATCACCAGTTGGGAACCACTGATGTAAATGAATGAAGCCCATGCTTACATTGAGTGAGTCCTGGTGCTTGTGTCATTGTGAAGGATGGCCCTGTCTGTCTAGAGAGGCAGCCACTGCTTGGCTCCAGCTGGCTGCTGCAGAAGGGGAAAATAGACCCATTATTGTCAGATCATCCAGATTTTCAAGAGAAATCCAGGGTCTAGTTATATATATTTTATGGGGTACATGAAATGTTTTGTTACAGGCATGCAATGTAAAATAAGCACATCATGGGGGAACAAGGTGTCTGTCTCCTCAAGCATTTATCTTTTGAGTTACAAACAATCCGATTATATTATTTAAGTTATTTTAAAATGTACAACTAAGTTATTATTGACTATAGTCACCCTATTATGCTATCAAATAGTAGGTCTTATTCATTCTTTTATTTCTTTTTGTACCATTAATCATCCCCACCTCCCCACCACAGCCCCCTACTAACCTTCCCAGCCTCTGGTAACCATGCTTCTATTCTCTATATTCATGAGTTCAATTGTTTTTGATTTTTAGATCCCACAAATAAGTGAGAAGATGTTACATTTGTCTTTCAGTGCTTGGTTTCTTTCACTTAACATAATGATCTCCAGTTCCATGCAAGTTGTTGCAAATGTCTAGATCTCATTCTTTTTTATGGTTGAATAGCACTCCATTGTATATATGTACCACATTTTCTTTTTCCATTCATCTGTTGGTGGACACTTAGGTTGCTTCCAAATCTCAGCTATTGTGAACAGTGCTGCAACAAACATGGGAGTGCAGATAGCTCTTTGATGCTCTGATTTCCTTTCTCTTGGATATACACCCAGCGATGGGATTGCTGGATCATATGGTAGCTCAATTTTTAGTTTTTAGAGGAACCTCAAAACTGTTCTCCATAGCGGTTGTGCTAATTTACATTCCCACCAACAGTGTACAAGAGCTCTCATTTTTTAGGTTTTTAAATGTTGGTCCCCATTTCTTATAACTTGTTGTAGGCCAAATGAAAGACAAGACCTCTGTGGTCATGTTTGGCCCCCTGGCTGCCCGTGTGCAAGATCTGGCCGGGAGGATTTCCCAAGGTGCTGTTCCAGATGTTTCTGCGATGCTGGACAGGTTTCCCTTTTCTTAGGTACCATTGTCCCCAAGAATGCTGCCTTTCAAAACAGTTGTGACGATCAAAGTAGTATTTAATTCTCTTAATTGGTTAGGTTTGTGTTGCTCCCTTAAACAGAAACATATTTTTAACTTGTCCATTGGTAACGTGAATTCTAGAGTGAGTAAAATGAAAAGGATTATTTAGAAGATGCTCTCTCTGCGGAGATTTCAACTGGAGACCTCTATCTTTTTACCTATCTCTGGTGTCTGGGGATGTTTTCATTGCTTGTAAATGTTGGAACTTCAAGAACTCCTTTAAGTTAGTTCACCAATACGGGCGATTCATTATAAAGATACAGGGGAATTTCTCGGAACCTATAGAGGACATGTATAATCAAACCTCAGAAGGGATCAGAAATGCATTTTTCTTTTTCTGTGAAGCTTTCATTGTGGGCAGATGGCAGGGCAGGGGGCTCAGTCCTTCTTGGCAGCTGCTTTCCTCCTGGTGGTCATGCTCAGCTCCTCCCACTTCCTCTTTGTGCAGATGTGCATCCTCACCCCTTTCTTGATGAACCTGAAGGTCCATTTGTCCTAGGAGACTTGTGGTAACTCCATGGCGCTCCACTCACATGGAGCAAAGTCGTTCACCTCTCAGGTCATGCCCCATGTGAACTTGGTATGTTTGGCCAGGTGCTATCTTGTGTCAAGTGACGTTATTTTCTTGTTTTCTGAGATGTATCTTTTATTCATTTTTCTTTCTCCAGAGAATAGCATTTTCTCTTTTCTTAAGCACACAGCTGCCCCCATCCTGGAGTTACGTACTGCTCAGGCTTCAATATGAATTTTCTATGAGATAATGTGATTAAATCAGTTGGAGATAGGCTACAACCCATATGTCCACCATGCAATGACAGTATCACAAAGCCTGATGATCCACTTTATGGTATAAGGTGCTTGTTTTGCTTATGCTGAATCTCCAAAACCTAGAAACTTGCCTGGCACATAGGGGCACTTATGGTCTCTTCCATCTTCATACATCCTCCTTGTGTGACCTCATCCAGGCTCAAGACTTAAAATATCATCTAGGTTCTGCGGATGCTGAAACTGTCATCCCTAGGGTCGAATTGAACTCCCTTGACATCTTCACTCAGATGAAGGCATCTGACATTTAGGCATTTAGACTACACTTGTCTAAAACCAAAGTCTTTCTCCAAAATATGTGCTCTTCACCCCTAGGGATGAGTCTTTTTCATCTCAGTGAATGGTACGCCCATGCTGCTGCTGCTCAGGACTACAGCTTTGCAGGCATCTTTGGCACCTGCCCTTCTGTCACTCTCCACTTCCAAGTTATCCTTAAATCCCATTGGCTACAGAACCTGACCAGTTCTCACTGCATCACAACTATGATTCTGGTCAGAGTCACAGTTATCTCTCAGCTGGGTTGCATCCATAAATAGTATGCTAACCAGTTTCACTGCCCCCTGGAGTCTGACATGTTGTTATAAAAATATTAGTCAGATCATGTCATGTCTTGGCTTTCTTTTTATTTTTTATTTTTTTGAGACAGAGTTTCACTCTCGTTGTCCAGGCTGGAGTGCAATGGTGCGATCTCAGCTCACTACAACTTCCACCTCCTGGGTTCAAGTGATTCTCCTGCCTCAGCCTCCCGAGTAGCTGAGATGATAGGCACCCACCACCATGCCAAGCTGATTTTTGTATTTTTAGTAGAGATGGGGTTTCACCATGTTGGCCAGGCTGATCTCAAACTCCTGACCTGAGGTGATCAAACCCGCCTTGACCTCCCAAAGTGCTGGGATTACAGACATGAACCACCGTGCCTAGCTGGCTTTCAAAACCCTCTAATGGCTTCCAATATCCTTCAGAGTGAGAGCCTAAATATGGTAAGATGTCAAAAGGTCTGTGTGGTCTGCTCTCCTTCCTTCCCCTTTCTGTCTCTCTGCTTTTCACTATCCTGTTTCGTCTCCAGCCACAGGGGCCTCCTTGCTATGTCTCAGATAAGGATGCTCTATCCCAGGGCCTTTGCATCTCCTTCTCCCCATGTCTAGGGAGACCAGATATGAGCATAGTTTCCCTCTGCCTTTTTTCATATTACTTCTTCAGTATCTTGGTGAGGCCTTCCCCTGCTCCCTGCATAAAGCAGCTTGCCCATAAACCCTGGCATGCTCTAGTCCCTTCCCTTTCCTCCCTGCCTTCAGAGCATTTGTCACTATCTTTTGGTTATTGTCAATTTCTCCCACTGAAATACAAGTTTATAAGATCAAGAACAGTATCTTTTTTTAAAAAGTTTTTATTTTAGGATAATTTTAGCTTTATTAAATAGTTGCAAAGATAGTACACAGAATTCCCAGGTACCCCTCACCCAGTTTCCCTGTTTGTTAACATTGTACATGACAGTAGAATGTTGTATTTATTACCTCTGATGAATCAACATTGATACATTACTGTGCATTCAAGTTTATAGTTTATTCAAATGTTCTTAGTTTTTACCTGAATTTTTTTTTCTGTTCCAGGCTCCCATTCTGGTTCCCACATTATATTGAGTCATCGTGTCTCCATAGGCTCCTCCTGGCTGTGACAATTTCTCAGATTTTTCTTGTTTTCGATGGCCTCGAGAGTTGTGAGTGGTAATGGTTGGGTATTTCATAAAATATCCCTGAATTGGGTTTGACTGATGTTTTTCATGATTAGACTGAAGTTATGGGTTTGGGGAAAAAGACCACAGAGGTAAAGTGTCATTTTCATCATATCATATCAAAGGCACATGCCATCAACATGATTTATCACTGTGATACTGACCTTGAGCACCTGGCTGAAGTCCTGCTTTGTCAGGTTTCTTCACTGTTAAGTTACCATCTAACCCCTATCCTTCCTTTATACTGTGTTTTTTGGAAGGAAGTCACAATGCACAACTTATGCTTACGGAGGGGCAGTAATGCTCCACCTAAGTGAAGGCAAAATACCTACATAATTATTTGGAATTCTTCTGCACAGAAGATTGTCTTTTGTGCCCCAGTTGTTTATTTGTTCAGTCATTTATTTATATCAGTATGTATCATAGATATTGATTTTAGACTTTGTCTACAATCTAATACCACCTAATTTAGTTGCTCACATTGTTTCAGACTTGCCTCCTGGGAGCTCTTTTGGTTTGCTTCTGTGTCTCTTAAGCATACTGTTATTATCGTGGGCTTTTAAAAAGAGCATTTTCTTACTTTTTGATAATACAAGATGCTCCAAGATCATCTTGTATATTCTGGTCCCAGCCCTAGAATGAAACATTTCTCCACAGAGTCCTGGTTCCTTGTACTAGAAAATGGCATTTAGAAACCAAGATCTAAGTTCTAGGTGTGCTCATTGTGACTGAATGTTATTTCAGTTAGGTTCTGTAGTTGACAGAGCAAGAAAATGTATGTCTGTATACTAATGTATTTATATACACGTATCTATAAATATTTCTATGTGTAACCATCTATTTGTAACCACTCCTATAGTGTAACCAACTATACCAAGCTAAACATGAGTTTATATTGATGTCTACAATGCTAATTAATTGCTGCATGGCTCATTCTCATCTTCTCCTCTTGCTTGTTTGTAACAGTGTCTTTTTTTTAAAGTCCATTATACAGAATAGTGCCCAGACACAGTAGGTAGTCAATCAATATTTGTTGAATGAATTTGTTGAGTAAATTTGAGAAGGAATGAATCAATGTAGTCTGCCCCTCCCTACTAAGCAGAGAAGGCTTTTAAAAGAGAGAGTGTGGAAAGTACTTTGGCGTGATGGTGCATGCCTGTAGTCCCAGCTACTCAGGAGACTGAGGCAAGAGAATTGCTTGAACCTGGGAGGCAGAGGTTGTAGTGAACCAAGGTTGCACCACTGCACTCAAGCCTGCATGATAGAGGGAGACTCTATCTCAAATAAATAAATAAATAAATAAAAGGTGCTCTAAGGATCAAAGGAATAAAAAGTATTTGCTTCTCTGTAATAATAGCATCAGCAGTACTTCTTCAATTTCAGCCCTTCTTGCTCTGACTATTGCCAGATGCTACAATGAGAGTATTTACTAATGTTAAAACATTAATTTTTAAAAAGTTATTTCAGGCCAACTCCAATCTGACTATACAAAAATGAGAAAACTGGTCAATCTCTTCAGTTTTCTCAAAACATGCACCTCAAACTTCCACTCTTAGCCATGATGAAGGACCTAACATCCAATTAGTCTCCTTTCATGAACAACTGGAAAACTGAACAAAACATAGGAAGCAATTATTTTCAGACGTTACATGATGTGCAGCACAGGGCTGTGATCTTTGAGAGAAAAAAAACAATCAAGATGGTCACATGATCACTCTGGACTTCTGCTCACCACGCTCCAGACTACAGTGTAGGAGGGTCAGCCCAGCAGATTATAATGGTCTTGCTGAATTGAGGAAAAAGGCATCACATTTTGGGGAGAAAGAATGGATGGAATTTGTGGGGCAGAATCCTAAAAGAAGAAAGCTCCAAAAATATGCAGAGCACCTTCTTGAGACGTGAACTAATATTAAGTTAGCTATGCACTGACTGAAACTACACAAGGATGAACAAAGAATGATTACCAAATAGAGAATAAAGAAGTCAGAGTTCAGTGTTGGGAGATACTTGAGTTCCAACCCAACAGAGGTGAGATTGAGTTGAATACACAGGGTCTGCACAATGACTCCTCAAAATGTGTTATAATAGCAGTAGGGCTAAACTAGCCTGAAGGTAGAAGGTAATCAAGGCCAACCAATCCATTTTGGGCTGGGTAATTCTTGTGTGTGTGTAGCTGTTATGTGCATTGTTTACGAGCATTCCTGACTTCTACCAACTGGATGTGGGAGTACCCTCCATGTAGCTGTGACAACCAAAAGGGCCTCCATATATTGCCAAATGTCCTATGGGGAGAGAAGTGAAAAATTACCATCAGTTGAGAAACACTGATTTAGACCAATCCGATAAACTTAAAAACAAGCCTCCAAAGAATTGAACTGGTATGCAAGTAACTTAACCAACTTCCAAACACTCTTTAAAGGAAGACCACAAAATATAGTCACTCAACAACGTAAAATAATGTTCAGCATCAAGTAAAAGTCACTTGGGAAACAAAAAAAAACAGAATAATATGGAATCTCAGAAATAACCAAGGTGATGTAATTTGTAGACAAGGACTCTAAAAAAACTATTATAATTATACTCAAGCATTTTAAAAACATGTATGAGAAAAGAAATTAAATATATTAAAAGTGGAAAACCAAGTGGAATTTTGATGGCTAGAAATATAATACTTGAAATTAAATATATGTAATCCAATACTTAAAATTAAATATATGCTATGTATATATTACACATAAACAAAAGATTAGATGCTGAAGAAGAAAAGCGTGTTGAATTTGGAGACATATCTATAGAAAATATCTAAATTAAATCACAGAGAACCCCCACAACAAAAGATGAGATTCTCAGTGACATGTGGGACAATAACAAGTGGTCTAATTTATGCGTTATTGGGGTCCCAGAAAGTGAAAGAAGAGAAAAGAAAATATATTTGTGAAAAATAATTGCAGAAAACTTTCCAAAATTACTGGAAATTATGAATCCTGACGGTTAAATATCCCAATAAACCCAGAGCAAGATAAACATAAGTAAAGCCACACAAGGTTATACCATAATCAGATTGCTAAAAACCAATAATAAAAAGAAAATCTTAGCAGTATACAGAGGGGGAAAAAAGACACACAAAATAAACACAGCAAAGATAAGCACACTTCTGATTTCTCATCGTAAATACAAGCCACAAAACACTGAAGCAATCCCATTTACTGGTGAAAGAAAAAAAGAAAAGGTTAACCTAGAATTCTATAATCAGTGAAAATATTCTTCAAAAATAAAGAGAAAAAAGACATTTCATTCCAATTCACCCTGAGAGTGTTTGTCCCCAGCAGACCCTCACCACAAGAAATTTTTGTTTATTTTTTTCCTAAAGAAACTTTTTCAGGCTGATAGGAAATAATACCAGATGAAATTGAATCTCCAGTGCCAAAATTGAGAGACAGGTAGATAAATACGAAAGGCATTTTTCTCATTTAAAACATTTCTTTTGTATAGTTTCAATTACAAAATAACTGACTTTAAAGCAAATAATAGCATGTATTTTGAGTTTGTTACAAATGTGAAAGTTAAGTGTGTAACAACATTAGTACAGAAGACAGAATGGAAGAAATGGAAGTATATACTATTTTAAGATTCTTATTTCATGTCAAGTAGTATATTATTATTTGAAGCTTGTGATAATTTAAAGGTACATATTATAAACCTAGAAATACCACTAAAAGGAGAACAAGTACAGATAATAGGCCAATAGAGGATATAAAAAATAGTTTAAAAATCCAATTAATCCAAAGGAGGTAGGAAAAGAGACAAAACGAAGGGAAGAAAGGTGGGGCCAACAGAAATATAAAGAACAAGATGGTAGACTTAAATTCAGATCAATAATTTTATCAAATGTAAATGGTCTAAACACCCTAATACAACATTAGAGATAAAAAGTAAAACTCTCTGTATCTATCTACAGGACTCGCTCTTAAAATCTACAGATTCAGATAAGTTAAAAGAAAGGATAAATAAAGATCTGCCATGCAAATGGTAATAAGAAAATTGGAGTGAGTTCATTAATGTCATCTGAAGTAGACTTCAAGGATAAAGAAAGGCCGTTTTTAATGATAAAATGTTCAGTTCATTAAGAAGGCAAGACAATTCTAAATATGTATGCACCTAATAAGCAGAGTTGCAAAATACAATGAAACAAAATTTCCAGAAGCAAAAGGAAAAACAAATCCACAAGTAGTGTTGGAGACTTCAATAGTTCTCCGTTTCTGTGAAAAGATTAAAAAATTTGAAATCTGTTGCTAGATTTATCAGGAAAAACAGAGAGCAGAACTGAATCACCAGTATTAGGATTTTAAAGAAAGGAATTCCTACAGATCCTTCAGACATTAAATTGATAATAAGTGACTATGATGAATGACATTGTGACAATCAATTTGACAATTCAGAGTGAGTGGACAAATTCCTTGAAAGACACAAATTACCTAAAGAGGCCCCCCCCAAAAAAAAAAAAAAGAAAAGAGAAAAACCTGAATAACCCTGGTTATCGAAGAACTTGAATTTGTAATTTAAGCCTTTATAAAGAGAACTTCAGGCCCAGATTATTTCACTCATAAATTCTATACAATATTTAGGAAATAAATACTACTAGTAGACACAGTTAGAAAATAGAGAGAACACATGCCAATCCATTTCTTGAGAACATCAATACTATCATGCCAAGAGAAGACTAAGATGTAAGAAAAGAGAATAACCCCACAGATTAATATCTCATTAATATAAATATAAAAATTCTTAATAATATTTTAAAATGGAATACATCATTATATATAAAAATGATAAATTATTTTAAAATGGAATCCATCATCATATATAAAAATATCATGACCAAGTAGGTTTTAATTTTAGAAAGGCAATGTTGGGTTTTTCATTTGAAAATAAATCAATGTAATTTACCATATAAAAGAATAAAGGAAAAAAAATACCATCAGCCAAACGGAGGCAGAAAAACCATTTGGCTAAAATCAATAATCATTCTATCATGATAAAAACTTTCAACAGAATTGAAATAGAAGAAACTTTCTCAACCTGAAAAGAGGACCTAAGAAACATCTAAAACTTCCACTATTCGTGCTTGATGGTGAAGAACTGAATAGTCTTTTAAGATCAAGGATAGATCAACAATGTTTCATCTCACCATTTATATTCACATTGCCCTGGGGTTCTAGACAGTGCAATAAGTCAAGGAAAAGTAATAAAAGTCATACAGACTAGAAAGAAAACATTTTCAATTGTCTTTATTTGTAGATGGTATTTTCATGAACATAAAAAATTCTGAGAACTCTGTAAAAAGCTTCAAAAACTAATAAATTTAGTTTTTGAGGCAACAAAATATAAAAAATCAACTGCATTTTAATGTACTATCAACAAACAATTGGCAAATTATATTTAAAAGTATGATTTACAATAGCACCAAAACTCATGATAAATGTAAGAATAAATTTAATATAATATGTCCAGGAACTGTACATTGCAAATCAAAATGCTGAAGAGAGATAGTAAAAGAGATGTAAATAAATTGAAAGATATACATGACTATAGATTAGAAGACTTAATGTTAAAGTATCAATTCTCCAATGCAAACCCATTATACATCCCACCAGTCTTTTGTGGAAATTAACAAGCTGATTTACAATTTGTATGGAAATGCAAAGGATCTAGATAGCCCAAACAATCTTGAAAATAAAAAGAAACTTGGGTGTCTTATGCTATCTGCTTTCAAGACTTACTGCGAGTCTATTGTAATTAAAACAATGTGGCATTAACATAAAGTATAAATACAGATCAATGGAATAAATAAGAAAGTCCAGAAATAGGCCCACTCATACATGGCCAATTCATTTTTGACAAAAGTGCCAAAATAATTCAGTGGGGAAAACAATAGTCTTTTTAAACGTTTGTGCTGAAACAACTTGATAGTCATACGGAATATATGATAAATTTTGACCCCTACTTCACACCACAGACAAAATTAACTTGCGATGGACCATAGACTTATATGCAGATAAAAAACAGAATTATATACTACTGCATCACCACTAGAATGGCTACAATTAAAGTGACTGACAGCACCAAGGGCTGATGAGAATGTAGAATAACTTGAACTTCAAACTTTAATGCTAGGAGCTTAAAATGGTACAACTTTGAAGAACTTTTTGACAATTTCTTATAAAGTTAAATATATACTTAGCATGTGATCTAGCAATTCCACTTTTAAGTATTTACTTAAGAAAGTTTAGAACTCTTTGAACTCCCTAAAATTATATGTAGAATTCTTTGGTATGTGTATTTTCTTTCAGAGAATAGTCTTTGTTTTCCTCAGATTCTCAAAGTACTCATGACCCCAAAAGAAATATGAAACCCTGTGCTGTCCTTCTATGACAATCATTACTCAGACTAACATAAGGGTCCCTAATAACACTCAAAGTGTCATTTATCATCAGCACTAGGAAGCCACCGAGAAAGAATTGCCCAAATATGAGGAGCATGCTACAACTACATACCACTAATAAAAATTGAAATTGATGAGGGTTTTGTACATACCTTAGAATTGTCAATGGTATTTTAATTAACTTATACTAAAAAATCATCAATATGTTGCAAAATATAGCCACAAGGATATTCATTGTTGTGTTTTTTTTTATAATAATGAAAACTGAAGTAGCTTTAAAGTTCAACAATAATGAAGTAGCTAAAAAATTGTGGTACATCAATGCAATGTCATACCATGCATGGTATCTTTAAAAATGGTGTTGGAAAATATTAAAGACATGTAAAAAAATAACATCCTATATCAGGAGACAGCAAACTATGGCTATGGGACAAACCCTGCCCATCACTTAGTTTTGTAAATAGTTTTGTTGGAACACAGCTACACCCGTTCATTTCTTATTGTCTTTGGCTGGTTTTGTCCTACAGCTGCAGAGCTGTGTGGTTGCAAGAGAGACCTTATGGTCAGCAAAGCTGAAAATCTGCTCTATCTAATACTTTACAGAAAAGGTTTGCCAATCTCTGTTCTATACCATTAAGTAATAATATAATATCTCGTTTCTGTAAAATACAGAGAGAGAGAGAGAGAATTCAAAGTAGATATACCAAAATGATAAGCAGTGGTTTATCTTGGGTGATAGAATAACAGGTAATTTTGATTTTTATCCTTTTGCTTTGTAGTATTTTCTGGAATTTATACAATAACTATGACTTTTACCATCACATATAAAACATTTTTAAAAATTTTATAATACCATTTTAAAGTCCCTTTCTATTTAGCCTTCAGCAGTTTCCCCAGTCTTCCAGTCTCTTCTTGTGATTACAGTGACAGCAGAAGAGTCTCCAGTTATTTTGTTGAGTGGCTGTGAAGCCACCAATTGCCCGGTAAGCAGGTACTATTCAGTATTGTTCCTGGGAGGATATTAGCAACAGGAAAGGAAGAACAGGGCAACAGTGCTTGGAAGAAATTAAGATCTGCAGACGTGACATTTCCTAGAAATCATCCTGTCTTGGTCTCTCCCATAATTATTCACCATTTTGTTTACAAATGGGAAATAGCATACTACTGTTCAGTGTCTTCCAAGAGACTAAAGTTAATTTGAGATAATCCTCCAGCAAAAGCACCAATAAAAGCATCTGGAACGCCCTGTTGCCATACCCTCTGGCTACTGACACGACATTATTGATACACAAATCAAAGTTGACTGCTCTGGTAACAATGAGTCCCCTGGCAGCAAGCGCTTTCAACAGAGAAGGTGTTTCTTTTTTAAGACAGGACCAACTTAATACAATATCTCATTGTAACAGGCTTAGTTAAGACATTAAAGGGATCCCAAACTGAAATTTATTTATTTTTCCTTTTTTCCCCCTTTGGAGAGAACGGGCCAACAAAAACATAATAATAAATAAATAAAATAAGAAGAAATTCAAGCTAAGCTTCAGAATAGACTCATGAGACATAAAGGAGGTTACAAATGTAATGTGATTTGAGGACTGTCACACGATTTCACCTGTCAGAAACCTGTAACAGGAAACTTAGGCCTGCCTGACGTTTTCACCATTAGAGTCATTCTTTCTAGACACAGTATTTCTTAAAAGGCTTCGCTCAGATGTAGAATTATAAAACTTCTGGGTGTAAAGGACCCTTAGAGGTCATTAATCCATTTGTGAACTGATATGCAAATCCATTATTTAGTATCTCTTCTAAAATGTTGCCCAGCTTTGGTATGAATGTCTGCCACAATAGGGGACTTACTGCCTCAAAAAAAAGCAACTTCATTTCATATTGAGTGGGCTCTAATTATATAAAAGATGTCCTCCTGGTAAACTAAAATCTGCTGCCCTGTAGTTTTCATTGTTTGATTGTAGTTTATTTCATTCATTCAAAGAAGTGTTTATTATGCATCATTTTGGGCATTATCGACATAGCGGCATTCCAGGTAAGCAAAGTTCTTGCTCTCATGGAGCTTACATTCAGTGAGGAAGACAGCCAACACACAACTAAACTCATAGATAAGCAAGATTGCTTCAGATAAGGTGAAATGATCATGACCAGAGAGAGTGGGGTGGGGCTTCTTTAGACATAGGGTGTTATGGGTTAAATTGTGCCCCCACCAACAAAAAAATATGTTGAAGCCTAACCCCCAGTACCTGTGAGTGTGGCCTTATTTGAAAATAAGGACTTTGTAGATGTAATGAAGATAAAACGATGTTATTAGGATAGATCCTAATCAAACATGACCAGTGTCCTGACAAGAAGAGACGGGCTGTGTGTGACGGCTCACGCTTGTAATTCCAACACTTCTGAGGCCTAGGTGGCCCAACTGCTTGAGATCAGAAGTTTGAGACCAGCTTGGCCAGCATAGTGAAACCCTGTCTCTACAAAAGATAATGGAGGACAAGGCGGGCAGATCACCTGAGGTCAGAAGTTTGAGACCAGCTTGGCCACCATGACGAAACCCCGTCTTTACTGAAAATACAGAAATAAAAAAAAACAATTAGCTGAGCATGGTGGCAGGTGCCTATAATCCCAGCTACTCATAAGGCTGAGGCAAGAGAATCATTTGAACCTAGGAAGTGGAGGTTGCAGTGAGCCGAGATTGTGCCACTGCACTCCAGCCTGGGTGACAGAGTGAGACTCTGTCTCAAAAAAAGAAAAAAATAGCCAGGTGTGTCGGCATGTGCCTGTGGTCCCAGCTACTCAAGAGGCTGAAGTGAGAGGATCACCTGAGCTTGAGCTTGGAAGGTAAAAGTTACAGTGAGCCGAGATCACACCACTGCACTCCAGCCTGGGAGACAAAGTGAGACTCTGTCTCAAACAAAAATAATGAGAGAGAGAGAGAGAGAGAGAAGAGACTATGCACAGAGGGAAGATAATAGGAAGAGACACAGAGAAAATGCCATGTGATGATGGATGCAAAGATTGGAGCGAGTATCTCCAAGTCAAGGAAGGCCCAGGATTGCCGGCAACACCAGAAGCTAAAGGAAAGGCATGAAGTAGGAACTCCTTAGAGTCTTCAGAGGGAGCATGGCCCTGACAGCACCTTGATTGTGGACTTCTAGACCCTGGGACAGGGAGACAAGAAATTCTGTTGTCCTAAGTCATCCAGTTTGTGGTACTTTGTTACAGCACGCCAAGGAAACTAATCCAGAGGATCAGGCATGTGCTGACCTAGAGATGACTCTTAGAGCTGACACACCAGCTTTAATCAGAAAGAAGACTCTTCCAAGCACAGCAACCCGGAAGAGCCAAAGCCCTGGAGTTAGGATGTGCCTGGAATGTCCCAGGGACAGAAAGGGGGCCAAAGGAGGAAGACCTTTGAACAAAGAGGGAAGTGGTAGGAAATGAGAAGTAAGCTGGAGTGAGATAATCTGGCAGCAGAGGCTCCCAATCTGCCTTATGCAACAAAATTCAGATGCCCAGGTCCCCATCCCAGGGTCTGGTACATGATGGTTCCAGCCATAGATATAATCACTGTTGGGGTGATTCTAATATTCAGCCAATTTCAAGAATCCCAGATGTAGAACTTTATAGGTCTGATAAGGTAGTTTGGGATTGTATTCTTTAGACAATGGGAAGCCATCGAGTACTTTAGTTTATTTGGAAAGTGTAACTTCTTTGCAGTCTGATGCCCTTCAAATATTTGAAAGCAGCCCCTGTATGTTGCTCCCATCCCCAGTGCCTCCCTTGCCCCTGTCTTCTCTTCTTCAAGCCAGGTCCTTGTATGCAATTTGATTTAATAAATATTTATTGCAGACCTAGCAGGAAGCCATGAAAGTAGAACACCTCAATGTGCTTTAACATGATAGCACACATTTGTCTGTTAATCAGCTAGTTCAGAAGTTCCCAATCTTTGTTTTGCCCCAGGAAGCTGACATCCTATTCCACCCTTCTTCCATGTGAGAGGCAAAGTTGAACACTGTCCCTTCCCATAGAAAAACTTCTGTCCTACTTCCCCACCAGTCAAAAATCAATGAGTTAACTACTACCTAGAAAAGACCTAAAAGCTCAAGAAATTTGGAGGCAGGGACGAGAAAAGATTCTAGGATTCTTCCAGGAAAATGCCTTTAGTTTATCTTACGTGCTAGACCTGTTGTGGCAAGGTGTCCTTGTTCTGTAAGCAGAGGCAAGGGGGCTCAAGCAGTGATACCTTTTCCAGGGGTGGTTACTGCTAAGGTAAATGGATGTGGCAGTCATTGCAGACAGGCTTCCTCATCTTCCTCAGGCTGAAAAGAGAATAGACCAGGTAACATCATTCATGTAGTGACACTGAAATTTCTACCCAGTGGACCCTTGCTTTTAGCTCTAAGATATTGTTGGAAACCTCTTAAAGGAAATGCATTAGACAATATTCTGACTGTGTGATTGTTTATGCTTTTGTTTTCCAGAGATTGGCAGAAACCCCTGATGAACACAGAAGGCTGACAAGTCACCAGGCAACACATACCAAAAGATCAGAACAACAAATTGCAAAGTTCTGGCTACCTATCTGTCTTTTTACCCATTATTGTAGAGACCTCTGTATTCTAATCCTCTCTCATTGCCCAGGTCCATGAAAAAACTCATTCTAGAAAGGGTAATGGTATTCATATTTATTAAAGGAGCCCATACTATCTTACTAGAGCCATACCAGTATGTTAAACATTTTGAATATTACTCCTTTATCTCAGAGCTCACATGGAACCATAATACAGCCATGGCCTAGCAGCTCTGAGACGCATCTGTGAAGGATAATTATTGTACTATCTCTGTTGTGCTTTCAATAGCAGCTGTCCCGGTTACAAACTTACTCTGATCCACAAGAGTGGACTCTTGGAAATTTCTTTATGCGATGACTTTTGCTCCATCCCTACTCCAACCACATTGATTTGTCAAGGGGTGAGAACTGGTCAGAGTCTCTTCTCCAGGAAGTAGGATGAGGCCAAGGAGATAGTCAGTTTCACTGTTTATGCTTTTCCCTGTCACTCTCTGTCTCCGTCTCTTATTCTCGCTGTTTCTCTCTCTCTCTTTACAATGGAAAAACTTGGGGATCATCAGCAACCCTATTGTGTGATTTAAAATTTGGGAAACTGAACAAGGCAGCCTGCAGTAAGGAAACAAAAAATCAGAGACTGTTAAGTTACATAAAATTTACTTCAAATTCCTTTGAACCAGGTGAAATCACCAATATTTGATCAGTTAAAAATTATGATTAACAAAATGGGCACAAATTCTATTTCTAGCTGTGCTCTTTGGAATTTATAAAGTTATTGTTCTTTTCAATTTTCTCTGAGAATTGATTTGTTTTTATTATTGTTTGTTTTTCTCACAGAAGTAAACACTTTCTGTGTGTTTCATCAAATAAATTGTGAATCCTTTTGATGTGAATGTCGTGAATGTCTTCAGGGAGATGGAATACCTAAGGCAGGTAAAAACATCTGGGGAAAGGCATTTTTCGCTAAAGGACTGCTCTGTGTTGGTTGAGAATTTTTGATCTGAGTATCTAAACCTCAAAAGTGGGCCTAGATGGAGCCTCATCCTCACTTTAAATGATCAATTAGAAGCCCTGGTAAAAGCTGACCCTCAGCAAACCTAAGAATCTCTGTCAAGGCAGCCTCTCAGAACCTGGATACAACAGAGAAGGTAAGACATTAGATGGTGGGTACCACACCAATGGATACGAGATCAAACACTGAGATGGCTGGAGCAACACTTATTGCTTAAGCCTCAAAATAGCAGAGACACATTTTTGGAGGAGATTATACAACCTGTAGGAAAAAAAATGGATACCGGCTGACAATCAAAAGAGATTTGGACAATGGCTGGAAGTTGAGGGAGCTTCTGGGCATGTTAGGAAGCCATCATTATGATCAAAGAATGTTCTGGTACCTTCATGGTGGTGTACAGAAGGTATAATGCAACACTCCTTTTTAGAGCCGTGTGCAAAAATAATAGCAGAATCATCTCGTCATGAAATTGTTCCAAGCGTGACTTGTGAGAGGTTTTGTAACTACATGCAGCTTTGGCGGATTCTTGGTCACCTCACTGTCATTAGAAATATGCTGCTAGAGGAGAGGTCAGCAAACTATGGCCCCTGGGCCAATTCTAGCCCACTACCTTCTTTTTTGCACAGTTCACGAGCTAAGAATCTTTTAATATTTGAAATAGTTTAAAAAATCAAAAGATTTATATTTTTTGACATGTGAACATTCTATAAATTTCCAATTTCTGTCCAAAAAATGTATTGAAATAGACGAATGCTGATTCATATATGTATTGTCAATGGCTGTGTTGGTGTTAAGACAGAGTTGAGTAGTTATAACAGAGACCATATGGTCTTCAAAGCCTAAGACATTTACTATCTGGCTCTTTACAGAAAAAGTGTGCCACTCCCTGCGTTAGACTATCATTCCCTTGGCTTCCAGAAGACTCTTCGTGCAAAATGTTGTTGGGGTAACTAAAAGAAGAGAGGTAGATCTTAGTCAAACTTAAAAAAGGGGCTATTCCTGTTTTGTGCCGGCTTGTTAATAAGTATCAAAATTTGGCCTGAGACTTGTTTTCTTTGAAACCTGATTGTGAATTGTTGAAGCAGACAAATAATTGACCCCTTTCTCTAAACTGTTGGGAGTGAATGATATTGGCCAAAAGAAACTAGTAGTTGTGCAAAGCCCAATTTACATAGGTCATTTTGCTGCAGATGCCCCGAGAGAAGTAGATATTAGAGCTGGAACAAAAATTTCATTGGCACTTTAGTCCCTGGTTTCAGATTTCTTCTAAGACTCATTTGCTATACTTCTCTTTGCATGCCCTAAAACACTGAATATCTTTAAAATAAATCCCCTTGTTTTACATAAGCCACATCCAGCAGATATTTATCACCATGAAACCAAATAGAGTCGTTATTTATACACTCCTCATGATCAACAGAAGGGGATGTAGGCACAGGAGTTGCAGTCATTCATTTTATGGAGCCATAAGATCTTCTTGAATTATTTAGGTAACTGTCCACCAGCAGTTATAGCCTAACACCTCTCACACTTAACCCAGAAATCTTAGTTATTAAGGTGACGCTTTATAATCTTTACATTGGGCAACAACACAGCAAAAATACTGATACTTTTTAGGTAAGATAGGGAAGTGTGTAGTGTGTTGATGGGAGATAAGTAACCTGCACCAAAGCTCTTTTTAAGAGAGGACAAGACATCACAAACCTAACACAGCCCAAATACCTCATCTATTATTCATAGATAGTTCCAAAGATTCAGCAGGTGATCAAACAGACGTTCCAAAGACATAAATAGGGTCAGTGCAAATACCTTGTAAATACCTTGTAAGAACCAGTGCTTCACTTTGTCTGCTGTGCTTCATTCTTTTTGTAGAATTTGCCTTCCTTATTGGGAAAAGCTATCCCCCAAAGTCGCCATCGCTGACATTTCCCACCATTCTCACTGTTAGGTGACAATACCAGCCACTGTTTGAAAGATGTGCAGGGAAGACAGCAAGAGTATGCTTTTTGCAATGACAGATCAATAAACACCTTCATGCAAGATCAACAAACACCTTCATGCAAGCATGTCCCAGTTAGTGGATAAATGGGCCCCTGTTTTAATTATTAAACAAGAATTGGCAAGAGTCAATAGATAGGCACTTTATAAAACAAAAAGTATTTCTAATACTAAATTGACTTGGTTGTAACTTTCTTCTGACTTAATCGTCTTCATCATACCATTTAATCAACAAATGAGCACCAAAAACAGTCTGCTAACCAATAGACATGTCAGCTTTTAGGGTCACTGCCATGGAAAGAACATTCGCTAATTTGCCATAAAGATGTCCTTTTGCTATTTTGTACTGACTTCCAACATTGCTCATCTTTTGACGAAGTCCATGGTTCCTCTTGGTAGGAGCACCTATGAGCCCAGGGAACTCTTTTTCAGCCTTTTCTAGTGGTGGGAGCACATTGGTTTCAAAAGGCTGTGCTACATAGAGCACTCACTTTTCCTGCACTAATACTAATAAATCCAGGGAAGAGTGCTTCATGAAACGGATGGACCTAGGTCTGCTTCAGTGTAATAGGGCTTTTATGCTGACATGCTCCATTAGGGACCACCACACACAGCTTCCTCAATAAACAAGCTTACTGCTCTAGTAATAGAGTCATTTATGGAGAGAAGTCAGCCAAAAGACCAGAAGTTACGAGGGATTCTCAGAGAGGAATCACACAGAGTTAGGTTAAAAGATAATCTCGTAGGTTCAAATCAAAAGACCATCTTTCAGCTGAAAACCTGATTCCCCTGGCTGGGAACCCTGGTTCCTCTGGTCCGATTACCATACCTTTTCTTTGTGGTCCAGAAAGAACAGCTTATTCGTACTGTCCTAAATAAGGAGAGGAAATTTAGTGACTCTAAAGCCAATTAAAGCTCTTTCTGAATATTAGAGTTTCTCTTTTTCCAAAACGCAAGAATTTCTGATCAAACAGAACTTTCCCACTTTTAATTAGCCCCTTGTGTTCTGAGAAGAAAAGCAAGGGAAAAAAGTCACCATTATAGGGATTTTAAGTTGTTTAGCTCTACTGATTATTAAAGGAAGATGTCACAAAGAAATGGGTGTTTCCTTTTCTCTGGTCCTGTATCTTCTGTGGTGGGAGTAACTATGTCTTATCTAGGACCAAACAAATCCGGGAGATACAGGAAGCGTGCTGGCAAGAGGTGGATATGAGACGAAAGCAAGAGCTTGTTGTAAGACCTGATTGCCTGAAAAAGTCCCCAATGTGCTTGCTTTACTGCCCCCCACAACGTATCAGGTGGCCTAATAGAACTCAACATATGCTATCATTGTGTGCACACACATATATATAGGATGTAGGATGTAAGATATGTACATACGTGGATGTAAGATATCTGTGTCTGTGTGAATATATGTGTGTGTGTGCACATCTCTCTGTGTATTTAAATATCTAAAGGAGGGTTTAAAGGCCTCTTCCTTTGGTAATTTTATCTTTTCCTCCTTTATTAAGATATCACCAACATATAGTAAACTGAACAGAACTTCAGGTGTATAGCATAATGAATTTTTACATGTTTATGCCTGGGTAACCACTATGCAGATAAAGACGTAATACACTCTTAAGAGCTTAGATTTGTAGACAAGTTGTCATTTCATGAAGGTTTTTTCTTCTGCATCCCCAAAAGAGAGGGTAGTACTATAGCACCAACCAGCCTCCAACCACAGGGGATCCCTGTCCTTATGCCTTACAAAGTTGATACTGTTATAAATAGCCCTGGAGAGGTGAGGCATTCCCACAGGGAGGAGTCTGAAGACACAAGCCTCGCCCCTTCCCAGCCTCCTCTGCAGCTAGCCCATGTGACTGCATGTCATCCAATGGAAGCCATGGGAATAACAGCTGAGGCCTTCTAGGAAGGACCATCCCTCCTGGGAGATAAGTGTGGAAGTTCCACTTCCTCTTAAGACAGGCTTATGTAGATGGGTTTCTTGGAGCTGGGGTAGCTATCTATGAGGGAAGATGAGGCCAGTAGCCCCAGGAGAGCAGCAAGATGGAGGCTGAGTCCTGGGGGACGGGGTTGAATCTCCACACTAGAAGCCAACAAGCTTATGTTGTGAGCAGCCAGGTATTAAACATTTTAGGCTTTGTGGACCACCCATGGTTTCTATTGCTGCTGTTGCTTTAGCAACCTTTCTTAATTTGGGGGCTGCAGATAAAAAAAGAGAGAGAGAGAGACAGAGGCTACAGTGTAGATTTGATCTGCTGGCCATAGTTTGCTGACCCCTTCTCTAAACCAGCCTAAAAACCATGTATCTGCAGAGATTTTGTTAAGGATGATGATTTAAAACAAAAACATAAACAACTGTCTTTTAAGCTACTCTAAATCAGATAGTCTGTTACTGGTCACTAAAATATTCCCCAATGATGTTGCAGTACATCCGCCTTCTCAGACGTGTTTCACATCTTAAGGAAAGTGGAATGATATTGAAGGAAGTATTTGAGATGCCAAGGGGAAATATCCTACAAGTGTAGTAGGACATTTTCTCAAAATGTAGTGTCTTCTGCTGCCTTGGAGGGACAGGATTGAATGGAGGGACACATGGATGTGGAGATCAAGGACCAAGATCTAGAGGTGTAGAGCGCTTTCAAATGCAAAGAGGAAAACAAAAAGATTCTAAAGTTTCTTAAAAGCAGCGTCCAACTAGCAGCATTTTCCACCTGAACAATGTATATGGTTTACTGCCTGCATTTCTCCTCCCTTTCAATGCCATAAAGGATGGTTAGTTTTATGTGTCAACTTGGCTAGGCTGCAGGACCAGTTATTCAATCAAACACCAATCTAGTGTTGCTGTGGAGGTATTTTGTAATGTGTTCAACATTTACGATCAGTTGACTTTAAGTAGAAGAGTTTCTCTTTGATAATGCGGATGAGCCTCCTCCAAGGAGTGGAAAGTTCCCAGGAACAAAACTGAGGTTTCCTCAAGGAAAGAGAAATTCTGCCTGTCACTGTAGCACGAGCTCCTGCCTGGGAGTGTTCAGCCTGCTGCCTTATGGATTTTGGACTTGCCAGCCTTTGCAATGCTATATAGTCAATCCTCATTATTCATGGATTCCATATTTCTAATTCTACTTACTAAAAGTTATTTGTCACCCCGAAATCAATACTCACAGAGCTTTCACAGTCATTTGCAAACAAGCACAGAGAGGCAAAAGATTTGAGTCACTTGATTCACATGTTCCAGGCTGAGACTGAAAAATAACACTGCTCTGCCTTCTTGTTTCAGTTCTTACACTGTTAGCAGGAGTCCTTTTTGTGGTCTGTTCAGTGCCATATTTTTCATATTTTTGTGCTTTTTTTCATGATTTTGCTGTTTAAAATGGCCCCCTAAGGGTGGCGCTAAAAAGTGCCGTCTAGTATTGTAAGCACAAGAAGGCTGTGATGTGCCTTGCAGGGGAAATAGGTATGTCAGGTAAACTTGTTCAGGCATGAGTAATAGTGCTGTTGGTTGTAAGTTCAATGTTAATGAAACAGGAATATATCCTGAAGAAGGTGTCTTTGAACATAAACACACATCATCCAAGATCATATACTCATCAGTTGGCAAAAATATGACCAGAGGCTTACAGGAACCTAACTATGTATTTCTCCTAGGAACAATGTCACTGATTCAGTGTCTGTAGGGTATGTGTGTGTGTGTGTGTATGTGTGTGTGTGTGTGTATATATATATATGTCTGATTGATACACCAGCTCACCAAGTGTAAGGTCCCTAAGGGCAGGTCAATCAATTGTTCGATGATAAAGTCTGACTTGTTACCACAGCCCTCAGTATTTGCTGTTATCTGAGCCCTGCAACCTGTGCAACCTCTCCTTTTCTCTCTCTGGCACAGCATTTGGCCTTAAGCCAAACTTGACCGTGTGCAGTCTCTGAATGCACTGCGTCATTTTCCTTTTCCATGCTTTATGTAGCTGCTCTCTGCCTCTGCACTGTCAGACCTCTGCCCACCACTCCAGCCTCATTTCACTGACCCACATCAGCCCTTTCCCAGCTTTCCTTGACTTTCAGCTCTATCTCAGCATCCCTGGCTTCCTACAACCTTGCCCTTCTCAAGGCATATTTGCACACGTTGATTCCTTCTTCTGAAATGTTCTTTCATGCTCCCTTTGTTAGTTAAAACTTACACCTCTCTCATAACCCAAGCCACCTCCTCTTGCTTCCCTCACTATTGCCCATTGCATTGCATGCTTCCCTTCTATGTCAATTGTCAAAATTGTAATTTTTAGTGGTTTCAGTTACTTAATCAGTGCAGGGATTCTTAATAATTTTGTTCCATGGCTCCCTATGGCAATCCAGGAAGGCCAGAATAATGTTATCAAATGCGTAATATAAAATACATAGGATTACAAAGAAACTTAGATTTCAATGTAATTGGTTATCAAAATATTTTTAAAGAGTAGCACATTAATAACTGTGCTTCTTTATTATCGTATTAAATAACAAGATCCCGTGGAAAATCTAATAACTACTGTAATTTTGAAGTGGTGATGAGCATGAATGATATTTTAAGGCATTTTCAGCAATTGTATTGGGATGTAAGAATCTAGAACTTATATTGGTGAGCAAAGTCACAGATATTTCTAATTCTACTGGATTTGTTGCTTAAATTCACAATGGGAGGAAATGCTAAATATTACTTAAAGGTTCCTAAAAACAGGCCTGGGCGCGGTGGCTCAAACTTGTAATCCCAGCACTTTGGGGGCCAAGGCAGTCGGATCACGAGGTCAGGAGATCGAGACCATCCTGGCTAACAAAGTGAAACCCTGTCTCTACTGAAAATATGAAAAAATTACTCAGGTGTGGTGGCAGGTGCCTGTAGTCCCAGCTACTCGGGAGGCTGAGGCAGGAGAATGGCGTGAACCCAGCAGGCAGAGCTTGCAGTGAGCGGAGATCGCGCCACTGCACTCCAGCCTGGGGGACAGAGCGAGACTCCGTCTCAAAATAAATAAATAAATAATAAAAATAAAAACATCATTTGTTTTTTATCCAAGCTCACAGATTCCCTGTCTGCTGCTGAGTTCTGTGTACTCCAGATTACAGAGTTCAGATTGATGTTTGAATTCCCCACTGTATCATAAGCTCCGAAGGGCAGAGCCACGTCTAATTTTGGTTACTATTGCATTCCCAATACTTAGAACATAATAAATAACCAGTAAATAGCTGTGGAAGGACAAAATGAAAGGAACAAAGGGACTCCATTGTCTGCTTGGCCGAGTGGATTTTTACTCACATACTTTAAAACTTTAAAACTCAGGTCAGTTTTTATCTCCATAAGATAGTCTTCCATGTTCATCCTCTATCACCCTTCTGGGTTGGCTGTCCTTCCTGTGAACACATTTTGTGGAATACTTCCTTCTGAAATAGTACTTTCTGAAACAGTCAGTTTAATTATTTGCCTTCTCACTCATATATTTTTGATTGGAAGACTTTCAAGGGAAAGGGATATGTTTTGTTTCTTACTCTGTAACTCTTTGTATTTCTCTCACCGTATTAGTGTTTGTTAATACAGGGAGCAGGACACAGTTTTGTGCTCAATGGAATTTTAAAAAATTGAGCTGAGTGTTATTTTCTCCTTTTTCACAGAGATGCTATCTCTGCTGTGACCCTGATGTCACGTGGGACCCCTGGTTCCTCTTTGACCTATTCTTTTTGTCTTTCATTCTCTTCCAGCCCCTTCTTGGTAGGCCCGTGGGTCAGTGTTCATGGAACTGTCCATTCGTGGTTTGGCTCTAAGACAAACCCCATCAGCATGGACAAGGACACACGTTTCATAAATCTTAAACTGTAACTCTGTTTGGGTCAGTCACTGAGAAACAAGGGACACACACATGGCCTTTGGGATGTAAACAGTTTTTAAAAGAGTCCAAAAGGCAGCACATCCACATACATGTATCCCGTCTAGCAAGAAAGAGCACAGATTCAGCAGCCCTAAGAGGCCCTCAGCCTGAGTGCCTGGAGTAAGAAACATCATGGGAGCCTCTAACCGCTTGCACCTCCTGTCTTTGTTGGGTTTGCCAGAGGGATGGACAATGGATGACTGTGACTTATGTTTCTTCTGTGTGTTCATGGATTCATTTGACATGTACCTTGTTGGAAGGTGGAGTGGGAGGAAGTGGAAGTTCTTTGGAATACACATGGAACCGAAGCAGGTGCTTTGAACGAAGGGTTGCTTGTATACGTGTTTCCCAATTGAAAACCACTCTGTTGTTACCACATCTGAGTATTAATTATTTAATTCATGACTTACCATTTTATTGTTAAAACAACCTCTTTATGTCATACATTAAAAATATTTTTCTTGTAGTCATTAAAAGAATTTTCATGCACCACCCCAAAGGGTTTTGTATACTATCAATCCTAGCAAGTTTATGGACTATGGGTCAGGTTCTGTCTACGTTCCCCATTCTTTCAGCTAAGTCTGCTAATAATCTATTTTTTAAAATTACCACAGAATGTTTTATATGTACCCTACAAAGTAGGGGTGTGTTTTGTCCATATTAAACGTTTTATACATGACATCGCATCGTTCATATCCATCTACCCAGTGTGCTTTTGGTGCTCAACTTTATGTCTTGGAGATTTAGCTATATTGATAAATTCAAGCCTTGTTAACTCATTCTAACTGCTGTGTGAATATGCCACTATTGGTTTATCTATTTTCCTATGGATAAGGGTTTAGGTTTTTCTGATCTCTAGGTATTATAAGCAGAGCACATTCATTTTCACAGAGGTCTCCTTGGTTATACTTATGAGAATCTCACTAATGAATATACCCTAGAGTGGAACTTCTGGATCCTGGAATTAGTATATTCATCTTAAGTGGCATCAGATACATCTCTAACATGCTTGTACCTTTTACATTCCTGGTAGCAATATAGAATTCCATGTCCTCTGACAATATTTGATATTATAAGGCTTCTACATTTCGTTAATTTTAGGAGTGTGTAATGGTAGACCATTGTCATTTTAAGTGGCATGTCTTTGATTGGTACCCTTTGTGAATTGTAGCTACCCTTAAGTGCCTTAGATGTGTTGAGGGCATTGTCATGATCAATCTATCCAACAGTCTTGTAAGTATGACTGCCATATTTCACAAATTTGCTCTCAACCACACAGCTAGAATTCAAACCTTCAAATACTTCCACTTAACTACCCTGTACTACAGCCACTCCCCTCTCTCCATCAACATGTAGGCAGTCGTATGTTGCTAAAGAGTGAAACTTAGTATTTGCAGACATCAATTGCTACTTACAACTTTCTCTCATTATTCCATCTCATTAGCTAACTTATAAACCTAAGAGTGAGACCTCTCTTACCCCCAGTGCAAGGCACAGGTTTGTATGTGTAGTAGATTTGTACATATTATGTGTTTTTTTTTAAATAACAAAGAGAATAATAGTAATAATAAAAACCTTAATGAGTTTCACATGGATTGTAAGGCTGTGTGCTTACGGAATTCAGCTCCACACATTCTCCTGGCGTCTCCTTTGCATCTTGGGATGTTCTTTCTCTTTCCTTTCTCTTCCCACTCCCTCCCTCCCTTTTTCTCCCTCTCTATCTTTCTTTCTCTCTCAATATCTCTGTCTCTCTGAGGGAACTCTAGTTTTTTGCTGTTTTACTTTTTGTTCTCTTTTGTTTTACCTTCAGGGATAACTTTACTTTGGATATGGCTGGTGAGAGGATGGGAGGAGTGGTTTGAGAGTGTTTCTGATAGAGTCAAAGCAATAACCAGATAGAGTTCCTTGGGGGTGGATGATTTTGTCAACAGCATTGACTCATTTTTATTTTAAACTGGACACATCTGCTGAGGGAACTGGAGAGGGGGATGTCTCTTTATCATTCAAAACTACCCACAAGACTGTCTTGCATGGAGCGAGCTGGACTTGATTTAGAACTGTGTCCCAGTTGCTTGAATGAGGTCTAGGGAATCAGACTTTTCATAATACACCCCGGATTAGTCATTCGGTGAGCAGGTGAATATTTGCTTTTGCAATTGTGCCTCACTAAATAATCTCGATAGATATAAAAACAGTGAATTCAGCTGCTTCTGAATAGTATGGATATTTGAGCTTTTGTGCAGTACCAATCCCCAGCAATATTTTTTGTATTAAATACCATGAATCCACTTCACCTGTCAGCACTATTCAAAACACGCACTGCTGTATGAATAGAAAGGGTGTTCTGGGATCTTTCAGATGATTACTGTTGCTAGGAAAACCACTTCCTGATATCTTTGTGCTTGCTGTATGTGTCTCTCTTTGTGTACAGCTTACAGTGACAAGCAAATTCATAGCATGGTATTGGGGAGAAATTGGGAAAGTTGAGAAATGTTTAAAGAACACTGCTTAAAGTTAAAAAGGGGATGTCATCTAAAATAATAGTTAAGAGTTATGCCTGCTTTCATGTGGAAGATTACAGCTATCAGAAGGAGAGCAATGAGGCTGCATTTCTGTTATGGTGGTGCAGACTTCAGGGCCATTCCAGCCATCATTTTCTGGAACCTCAGAACTAGGTTATGCGTTTTTGGTGCCTGAGGAAATGATCATCTTTTGCTCCTTGTGAATATCTTGCCAATTATTGTTTCTATAGTGTCAGGTCTGCTTAAAATTGCAATTCTACAAGACCGATGGGAGAGGATTGTGTGAACTCTCTTGAGGACATAGTTGGGAATGAAAGCAGAACCAGGTAAGATAGGCTCATGCATCCACTCAGAATAAGGCATCCTTCCCTACTGTGCTGCAGAGGTGAGACACGTATCTCTCATCCCGGAAACGTCCTGAAAGGATAAAAGCCAGTGTGGCCTCAGCACCAGTGCCTAGCATAGAGGCTTCCGCTACCATCACTTCTGCATGATGTCCTGCAGAGGTGATGGTAGTAACATTGCAGCAAGCCTGATGCTGTGCAGGAGCCACACATCATCTCCGTAGAATTTCCACAACAGTTTTAGTTGTTGAGGAAACTGGGGCCAGGTATTTCACATCTCTGGACCTCTCTGTCCTCGTCTGTAAGATGGGGATAATGTGTTCATCTACTTAATAAGGCTGATGTGAGGGCTTAATGGTGTAATGCATGCAAATAATTCATTAGAGCACCTGGCACATATCAAGGATTTCAATGAGTGCTTCTTTAAAGACTCAGGAAAGAACTGACCTGCCCTAATATCCAGATTCCTTCACGCCATCCTCGCTTGATCTCACGTTGTGCAGCTCACTGGTTCCTCACAGTATTAAGTGCTAGATGTTCATTTGCCAATGTTTTCTTGAAATAGGCCAAAGACTCTTGCTGGCATGAATTACTGTTTTGTTTTGTGTTTGTTTCACCAAAGATGTGATAATAAGAGTAATAATGAAAATGATAAAACTAAGACTTATTTTTATAAACTTTTATTTTAGATTTGGGGTCCATGTGAGGGTTCATTACTTAGACAAAATTGTGTCATGGGGGTTTGTTGTACAGATTATTTCATCACCCAGATATTCAGCCCAATACCTAACAGTTATTTTTTCTGCTCCTCTTCCTTCTCTCACCCTCCAGCCTCAAGTAGACCCCAGTGTCTGTTATTTCCTTCTTCGTGTTCATGAGTTCTCGTAATTTAGTTCCCACTTATAAGTGAGCACAGGTGGTATTTGGTTTTCTGTTCCTGTGTTAGTTTTCCGAGGATAATGGTCTCTAGCTTCATCCATGTTCCTGCAAAAGACACTCTCTCATTCTTTTTTATGACTGTATAGTATTTCACGGTGTATATGTACCATATTTTCTTTTTCCTATCTGCCATTGATGGGCATTTAAGTTGATTCCATGTCTTTACTATTGTGAATAAACTAACACTTGTTAATCAATTTATATTAACCAAACTACTTTCAGATTGATTCTGTTATTTGAATCGACTCCCAGATACCATTGACCAAACAAGAGTAGGAAAGTGGAAACCGGGGCTCAAATAAATGTGAATGACTTGCTTTAAGCCCCCAATGAAAATGGGATAGAGGTAGCACCTCCTTCTAGTTTTCTGACTTCCATTCCTTTACTTATTCCACTACATAATATTGTTAGAGAGGTCTCCAATTGGGAAACGGGGACAGACACAAGAACGGTCAAGTATCATTGCAATCATCAAGACCCTTATTCTTGTCTGAGGGTCTGCCCTGAGTTTGTCACTAAGATTAATTTCATATCTTGACTCCAGGTATGGTTTGGGATAAATCGTGTCTAAAATTACAACAGGAAACTGGGTTATTAGCAAGAGGTTTCAATTCAGGGGACTGTTAGTCTACATTTAAATCACCAGAGAATGTAGAGCACTCTTTTTCCAGGGCCACTGGGCACAGAGACAGATTGTGACATCATATCGAGTGTATAATTTTAGGATGTCAAAAAATGTACTCTTTTTCTAAATATTGCTTCTCAGCCAGCCCCACTACAGAGCCTGGTATTTCCTCTTTTAAGAAATTGAGAGCAAGTACCTTTCACCTGGGAAGGGGAAACTCATCAAATGCTGTCTGCTCTTGGGACCCGATCTTGAGTTACTTTTTCAGATTAGCCTGATCATCACCAGAACTCCATTCAAACAGAACAGAGGACTGTTATATTTGGGTCAGTAAAGGACAAAGATTTGGTGTCTGGGCTGCAGGTGCTGTGGTATAGTTGTAAGCAAAGATGGAAAACAAAGCAGGAGATGAAGCGTTCATAGAAATAAACTTCTTTCTATTTTGCCTGGGGTAAGAGTTGACTCTACTCCTTGCATCCAAAATAATGGTGTATAAAGCACTTGAGAACAGCCTTGGATGGCACGTGTGAGATGCACTTACTTCATTAATGCTGCATTTGGAGTATTCGCCTGATGATTGCTGGGAAAATCAAGACAAATGTATTCCAAGCTTCTAGTCCCTCCCCACATACACAGATGTACAACTCAGGGCTTCTCATCCAGAGACTCTGCCCGTTGCTGCTGCCATCCTGGCACTGAAGATAAACTCTGCATGGCGCGTGATGGATGTGTCTGTTTGGGGGTAGGGATGGGTACACAGAGGCAGCGGCAGCTCCTGGGCAGGGGTGGGGCTGTGATCGATGGGATCCAGTTTATCTCATGGCTTCTGTTGAGCCAGACTGTCTGGGTAAATCCTCCCCCAAAGTTAATTTGCAGTAAAGAGAACAAGGGGTCCCGTCACATTCTGACATGGTTTGTTTGTATTTACAACTAACATTTTTTGAGGGCTTCCTGTATCCCAGGCACTATGCTAGGCATTTTCTGTACATTATCTCTGATTTAGAAACTGACTTTTTTCACAAAATTTATTAGGATTTAAATGCTTTAAGCAAACGTTCATGGTTTGTCATTACTCTGCCATGTAAAGGTAGATATTTAATTTTTAAAATATTAAAATTACTAAAATGCAACTTTATAATTCTACTCCCTGGAACTTTTCCTAAGGGGATAATCAAACAATTGTGAAGTGACAATATGTACAGGATGAATTTTGCAGCAAAGGTTGTAACATAGAAAATAAAAAGAAATCTATATGCTCATCAACTGGGAATGTGTGTATACTTGTATGTATATGCAGTATATGTGTAGGTGTGAGTAGGTGTCTGTGTATGTGTTTATACACACATATGTATATGTGCATACATACAAACACATATGCATATATATACATACACACTTGCAAACGTATAAATGTATATGTATATGTTATATAGGACATATGTCTAAGTTGCTCAAGAGAAATTTTAAATGAAAAGAACAGACTTGTTAAAATGTTATTTCCATATCCTTATAGTACACATTAATAAAAAGGCTGAGAAGGATATAAATGAGTTGCTCAAAGTTATTTTTTCCAGAGGGGCTAGGGAAGGCAATTTATAGGTGAAGATGTTATCTTTCTACTTCATTCACTTCTGTGTATTTTTAAAAATAATAAGCATGTATTGATTTTGTAATCAACTCCCTCAGTAAAGCTCTTTACACTCGAGGGGGAAGGGGATAAAAAGGCATACTGTATACAAGTTGCACTGCCGTAATATATCACCCATTTAATTACCACCAATAGTGATGAAATTAGCCAGTTTCACAGATATCGACACTTCTGGTCCTTAACTCATTTTACTTTCTTCGTTTGCCTGATTAACTATTTTCATTCAGGGCACTGAGCACATCAAAATGGTTATTTAAAATATAAAAGAAGTCTTGGAAATAAAAGGGCAAGTAACTCAGGTAAAATTAAGCACTTTGTGAGGTCAATATACTTATTTTTGGAGGCTAACAGTCTACAAAGAAGGCAGCAGCCCTTGGGTAAATACATAATCCATTTTGATGAAAACAGGTGTCAATAAAGAGCCTCTTCCAAATGGAGATGTGCAGGGTATCATTACCCTTCTTGCAATCTTTCCTTTCTTTAAACATCCAAAGACCTGAATGGCATCAAGGACCAGAAAGCCTCAGAAATGCTTGTATGAATACTCTGTGCAAAGCCCTTATTAAGCCAGCGTGGCATAGTGGGAATATGTGGATTAGGGAGTTTCAGTGCTGAAATCGATCCCGAGTCCACTAAATTTAAGTTTTAAAACACAAGGCAAATGCCTTCATCTCTCTACACCTCTGTTTCCTTATTTTTAGGATGAGAGCAGTACTCATCATTCTTGCAATTATGAACTACACCGTGTTTCACATAATAGTCCATGAATAGTGTTGAACACTTTAGTTGAATTCATACCAATTCAATAAACATTTATTAAGTAGTTATGTTGTACTGTGGACTCTACCAGGCTCAGGGGGATGGAAGAGTAATAAAAATCCACCTCAGTCCTCAAGACCTTACCACATGAAAAGCAGTTATTTATTTTATTTATTTATTTATAGTTCTTTGTTTTTCTGAGACATTCTACTACATCACAATCAGTTATGAGATTTGTTGCAAATAATGTGTTAATGCAACTAAAATACTAAACAAATATGTATGTGGTTTTCAAGTTTTAGAGATGTGAGGGGTTTAAAGGTTATGCCTATGGTACTGCTGTCTTCTTTTATCTCTAGCTCTGTCTTTTTCTTTTCTTCAGCTTTATTGAGGCAAATTTACATATAATACAATTAAACTGGTATACTTTCTTCAGTGGTAGAAAAAGGCAAGGAGTTAGAGTTATCCCAGGGAAATGATCTAGAACCTGGAGTCTTCCTTACCTGAGCTATACCCTTACTTGTTATAATGCACTTTTATAAATGCCATGTTAAAAAGTACCTTCTTTATTCAGCTGCAAATTATCTTTTTCTGTGGGTGTTGGGGGAATGGGCATCAACATCAGAGTGTACCATCACAAATGTACACAATCCATCAGCAGTGTTGGGATAAGAAAGACCAGGATGCAATCCACTTATCTAATGGAGTGCTATACAGACAGAGTTTACGAATATACTTCTTCTTTCTAGGAGCTTTCAAGATGGAGACAAATACAAAGATCTAATTTATTAGGTAGATAAGAGAATTAATTGTTATTATCTACCACAAACACAGATGGGATGGGAGGGAGGGCCAGGGTGGCTGGTGGATTGCAAAGGTCAGTTGGCTGCTATTGCTTTTCTTCTTTGCCTGGGGAGGTCTTCCTGGAAGAGGAGGGGCCTCAGGAACACTGTGACTGATTAAGGGGAAGGGCTTGCCAAGTCCCAGGTCATAGGGAATTCCAGGCCTGGGAGGGAGGAGGCCATTAGCTTTCCTGCTTTAATGTACCCTGTTACAGAGAGACGGAGAGACGCACTTAGCGATGACAGCTACTAAAGCAACGTTTTCTTTCTGTTCCATGAACCATTTTAGTCAAACCACGGAGAACTCAGAAACATAAACACATGTGCATCTCCTTCTCTCTCTTTCCTACTTTATCTTTCTCCTTTTCCTGTAAGAGTGACTCATGGTGGACAATTACTCTCTGCCTCAGATCTGTCTAAGGGAGTGAGCCAATGTAAGAAAGATTAAAATGCAGAAAGAGGAGGATAACAATTAAATCAAAGAGCTGGAGCTTCTTTGGGCATCTGGTGGTGGGTGTGAGCAAGTGGCTACATGACAGTGCTTAGGGGCTGGTGGGGCCACATGTTATCATGAGGCGTGTCCTCTCAACCAGTCGCTCAGCCTTACAAACATATTTCCTGGGTAGTGTGAAAGTTACCAGTAGAAGCCGGATGCAGAGGAATAAAGCCAGCAGTTTAATTCATTCAGGCTCTCGATCGTTCTCAGAACAAAATAGGTCTCTATTTTAAGGCACTAGAGAGGATTCCCAAACTAAGTGTGAAAGAAATGTTATCTTCCAAGAAGAAATTAATTTTTATAGCAAGTTTTTATGCTGTTGGCTGGAAGAAACAATTCTCATCAAGTCATGCTTCTTCAGTCAATTCGCAGTTAGGTGTCTAAGTTCTGGGGCGTTTGTAGAGCAAACTCGTGCGTATGGAGAGGAATGTAGTCTAGACCTATGCAGTCTAAGATGTTAGCTACTAGCTACATGTGGCCATTTAAATTAATCAAAATTCACTCAAATTAAAAATCCAATTCCTTCGTTGCACTAGCCACACTTCAAGTGCCCCATGGGCACATATGGTGAGTGGCTGTGAACATACAGAATATTTCTATCATCAACAAAAGTTGTATCTCTCAGAGCTGGTCTACACTATCGTCACTTGCACCTTAAGAATTTTCTGACATGTTTTCATTCTCAGTTTTACAGCTAAGGAAACTGAAACCCAGAGAGCTTCCATAACTTGTTGATTGTCATTCAGATTCTAGGTAGCAGAACTGGAGCTCAGACCTCTTTTGGGGGATCCTAAACAATACTTTTGCTGCTCCCTTCTGGTCCACAAGTCTGGAGAATCTAAAACTAGCTGAGCAATGAGAAAATCCAGCTCTTCATCTGTTATTCCTGGTAAATCAGTTATGACATAAACTTTATGCTCTCTCATTGAGATTTTCAAATATTCACCTGTCCAGAATTTTCAAACACAAAAATGTGTATTCTCCATATTTTTGCTATTTTGACTCTCCTCTAAGGATCAACGGACCCCTGGCTTAGTTTGAATGAAGATGAAAAGGCAAGTCCAAGAATACAACGGACATCAATTAATATAACCAAATATTATTCAGCCTCGGTAGGTTTAGCTGAAGAGGTCTAGATAGATGAACTTATGATCAGAGACGACCTAATTGCCTCCAATGAATTCAATCCTTCCAATATAGATAATGGGCCATCTCCAAGTCTCAGTGACTTTGTTTATAAAGTTTATGGTTACACAAAGTCCACTGAAGTTCGGAAAACTCTGCAGAGCAACCCCATGCCATGACTGGGTGATCCAAGTTGCTCCATCCCTGTGACTGGCAGCTAAGCCCATGGCCCTTATCCTTGGCTGTCAGAGAAAACATGGAAGATTACATGGGGCTCTGCATTCCTCAGTCCAGAAGTGACATATGTTACATCCCTCAAAGAGCCCTAGTCATATCACCAGCCTTACTGCAAACAAACTGGAAAAGGAGAGGAGGCTACAGACTATTGGCTGGGCTTCTCATTTTGCCACATTGGTAATTTAAAATGATTGACAGCAGCAAAAATAGCAATATGTTATTGAGCACGCAACTCTGACTGAACACTTGGTATGCAATATCTCATTTAATCTTCACAACAGCCCTGTGAGGCAAGTACTACTATTATCTCTCTCTTAAAACTTCACATAGTGAAACTTAGATGGGTTAAGAGATATAACTAAGGTCAAACAGAAAACAGAGAGAGAGCAGAACCAGAGCTTAAACTCGGGTCTGACATCAAAGCCCACAATCTTAACTTCTGTGCAGTACTCCCTCCCTCCATCCACCACTATATGTATTTGAGAAATTTCAGGGAAAGCTGAAGATGTCAGAAGCTTAGGGTTGGTTAAACATTATTATTATTTTTAAACTGAAAGTAAAGTTGCACTCTAAAATAGTGCTGTTCGATAGAAGTTTTTGTAAAGGTGGAGATGTTACAGTGTCTGTGTGATCCAATCTGATAGCCACTGGCCACATGTGGATAATGAGTACTTGAAATGTGGCCAGTATGATTAGGTACTAATTTTTAAATTTTATTTAATTTTCATTAAATTTAAACGGCCACATGTGGCTAGTGGCTACCATATTGGACAATGTCATTTTAGAGACTACATAGTAGTGACTCTAACTTTCATCCTGAATTAGTCTATTCTCACGCTGCTAATAAAGACATGTCTGAGACTGGATAATTTATAAAGTAAAGGTTTAATATACTTATAGCTCCACATGGCTGGGGAGGTCTTACAATCATGGCAGAAAAAGAAGGAAGAGCAAAGGGACGTCTTACACGGTGACAGGCAAGAGAGCGTGTGTAGGGGAACTCACCTTTATAAAAATCATCAACTCTCATAAGACTTATTTGCTGTCACATGAACAGTGTGGGAAAGATCTGCTCCCATAATTCAGTTACCTCCCACCAGGTCCCTCTCACCACATGTGGAAATTATGGAAGCTACTATTCAAGGTGAGATTTGGGTGGGGACAGCCAAACCATATCGCATTCCCAATTATATTGTAGAAAACATAGGCAATGATGTTGACCAGCTATACAAAAAACCAGTGACCACTGGAAAACGTTGGGTCAAGGAGAGTACAATGTATCAAATTAACCTCATTCTCTTGTTGGTAAGAGTGACCAGCCTGGCAGAGTAAGGAGCTGTTATGTTTCTAAATGTTTGATGTCCTCTTAGCATTGTAAAGATTTTTGTTTTGTTTTTTGTTTTTTGAGAAGAAATCTCACTCTGTCACCTAGGCTGGAGTGCCATGGCATGATCTTGGCTCACTGCAACCTCTGCCTCCTGGGTTCAAGCAATTCTCCTGTCTCAGCCTCCCAAGTAGCTGGAATTATAGGTGCCTGCCACCATGCCCAGCTAATGTATATATTTTAGTAGAGATGAGGTTTCACCACGTTGGCCAGGCTGGTCTTGAACTCCTGACCTCAGGTGATCCACTCGCCTCAGCCTCCAAAAGCGCTGGGATTACAGATGTGAACCATTGTGCCTGCCCAAGATTTTAAGATTCTTATCAACAAAATTGAGAAATAAGAACTTCATTATAATACAGGTAAAGTGTATTTATCAAGCTTCTTCTAAAGTTAGCACTCTTCTTCCCACCAGCCTCAATGTCTGCCTCTTGCTTTGTTCTGGATAGACGTAGGTTGTTGTAGCAAACTACAAGGACTCAAGGCATGTTTTGCCAAATTTGGAAGTAGCCTAATCTAACCAATGCAGGTGGATAGTCAGAAGTCACACAGTTTGAAATAGAAAGTTACAATAAGGTCAAATGTCAAATATCTCAGTATATTCCAGCTTGAAAGCTTTCATTCAAACTGTGAAGAAAAACAATGAGGAAGGTAAAATAACAAAGTGTTAATATTCAAAGTCAACTCAAGTGACGATTCAAAGCTCAAAATTTTATTTTTGTGAGAAGTGTTGGTGCATAGCTTGGAAACAACAGACACTTTGGGAACAGAGATCTGGATTTGAGTCCCACCTCTACTGTATACTAGATATTTGACCTGATGGATGACACACTACTTTTCTGAACATCAACGTCCTCAACTGTGAAATGGATTTAGAACACTTATCTCACAGAGTTGTATTTACTAAGCTAATGTCTATAGCTTTCCCTGTACACATGCTACATAGGAAACATTTTAAAATAACAGCAATTTTTATTGGGATTCATAGTATTTCCATGAATCAGTTCATACCATGCATTTCCTCATAAGCCTCTCTTGACTACCTTTAACTCAACTCCCACAAACTTATCTTATCCAGGGAAGAAGAAATAGCTGAGGAAACAGGATCTCAAAATACATAAAAGTTCCCAAAATATTAGTATCTGGAAAATTAGTCAAAATCTTGGGGAAGGCCTTGGATGTCCATTGGAATCAGAGGTTTTAAAACAATTTATGGGACAGGAAAGGATTTCTCTCACGTTTGGGTTAAAATTATTTCTTTAAAAAGCACTTTGATGTAAACGTTTGCAAATTTCCTGCTGCTTTTCAGAAATCTGGCTACTGAGCCAATCAGGTGAAGGTGCAGATACTAAGTTTGCTGACTTGTTATTAGGCACATCTGAGTTCACGTCCCAGTTCTTCCACTTATGAAGTGGAAGCTTGGATCATTTGCTTGACGGCTTCATCATTCAGTTTCCTCATCTGTAAAACTTGACTTTAAGAGAAAAAACTATCTCTAATGGGAAAAATATATAAATATTTTAAGGATCAACAGTGGAAGATGGGCCTCAGGAGGCTTTGCAGAGTGGCCATGACCAAAGTCAAAAATGAGGCAACGTATGCTCCACCCAAGAGAGAAAAGGGAATTGGAGGCTGCCAGGATGATGGAGAAGGGAAAGAATGGAGAACTCATTTGTATTTATGTTTTTATAAGGCCCTCTCAGACTGGGTCTTGGTCAGCCTCAGTTAAGTTGTTTCACCTTGCCAAGCCTGATATCATTTTTCCTGACTAGACCTTCACCCAACAGCAGCAGGTGACTGATAGCAAAGACCAGTTTACTGAGTTGGTTAGTAATTGCAAAATGCGTGTGCTACTTCTTGATTCATGGGGCCTCACTGGATTATTCTTCAATTATGATTCCACCTTGATGTCAGCAAAGGACCTGGGAAACATACACATCCACAGAACATATTTCAGGTCCTCACCCGTTTCACCTCTTGGCTCAAATGCCTCCTCCTCTGAGAGGCCTTCACCAACCACAAAATAGAGTCCTCTACCTCACACCACTTCCTAGTCCTTTACTCTGTTTTATTTTTATTCACAGCACTTAGCATTTCCTGATAGTTTATAACATATTTATTTGTTTGTCTGTATGACTCTTTACAACGTAAAGGTAAAAGTCCAATGTTCATAGGAACAGGGACTTTGTTTAGTTTTCAGCGTACCCAGTGGTGTGCTGGTACATTTAAGAACCAACTCTCTAGAAAAGAGAGAAAAAAAGCCGTGATTGTTTTCCATGGTGTAAAGACTTCAGCTATGCCAAATTTCAAGCCACCAATATGAGGTCACAAGATGCAGGCTTGGAAAGAGATGCAGAAATTCACCCTTGCAAGATGGTGTAAGCTAGCTCTAGAATACTTCCAGCTTCTAGGATAGTGCCTTCCTTACGGGAAGAACCCGGCAAATATTTATGAATGGCTGAATGTGGAGCAAGCAGTTCAGAAGCATGCGGCAGTCGAAAAGCGGATGCCAGTCTCAGGGAAATTGACACCTACTACTCAACGAGTAGAATTTTATGTATTTTCTTGGTCACTCATCAATGTTCCTAACCCCAAAATTGCCTGTGCAAGATCTCAAAATCCAACATTGAGTGGGAAGAGGCTTTAACCGTTTCACTCTGAAAGTGGTGTGTATGTATTTTAAGCAATTCATTTCTTTTGCTGAAAAAGGTAATTTAATTGCACTGAGATAGAGAATTTAATTAACAATATTGTAATTTAACTATCTATGTGTAAATACTCCTTCTTCAAAAAAATAGTGAGTTTCTTTTCGGTCAGAGACCACGATATACTAATTTTAAGAAATCTCTTTTAGCTTAGGCAGAGCACATGGCAGATAAAAGTTGTTCAGTAAATATTTATAGATTATTATTTAATACTAATTCATTGCAGGCCTTTCTGGCTTATTAAGAATATGGATTTTCAGTGAGCAATTCTACTCGCCTGGACAGGGTCAAAAGGACCTTAAGATTCTATTTAAGCATCAGTTTCCCTGTTTTTTTCCATTCTCCCTACAAGATTGAGATTCAGTAACAAGTCACGTTGTGTATTACTCGGAAGAAGTTTCTTCCGAGGCTGTAAAAAATTTACTTTTCTTTTCTTGTTTTCTTGGCAGCAGAGTGGGGCGGGGTGGGGAGGGGGAGGTGGTGTCAAGTCCCCTATTTTCCATACTGATTTTTTAAAAGGAAAATGAAGATCTAGTTTAAAGTGCTTTCACCAAACAGGAACAGAATGAAATGCAGAAACTTAATGGATCTCTTTCTGTGAATAAAGTGACAGATAAAATATCAATTTTGCTCACATATTTTTCATTCACAGACAGTTCATTTCAGTAAATATCTTACCACCTGCACTTGTCTATTTTCCAAGGTTTTTGGGAAATTTCCAATAAGTTCAGTTGGACTCTATAGTTGGTATTTATGAGGCTGTGCTTAAAGGGAAATTGCATCAAGGATATCATCAGCTCCATTTTTTCTGTGTTTTTCTTGAACATGAAGTTGGCAAGCTCTCAAAACCCTTATCAGGTCATAACTCAAAGACACATGTGGCCTCCACAGCTGGGTTAATATTTACAAAGCACTCTCTGCCCCCAGCCTTTTTCTAATGTGTCTCTGTCCCATGGTTCCTGCCTTTTTGGAGACTGTTAATACCGAAGATTAGAAGAAGCCAAGTCTACACCAGCAGAAAATGCCTACTATGGACTCCCTTCAGGAACATTCCTGCAAAATAGGCTCTGTTGGTCTCTTCGAGTGAGTTGGGAGATTTCTGAATGCCCTAAACCAGCATTCAGCCCAAAATGTCAACATTGCTGAGGGTGAGAAATGGTGATGGGGCCATCCTGAGCGTTGCAAGATAGTTAACAGCATGCCTGGCCTCCAGGCTCTGGATTCCAGCAGCAACCTCCACACAGTTATGACAACCACAAATGTCTTCAGACACTACCGAATATTCCCTGGGGGCGAAGGAGCAAAATCACCCCAGTTTAATAACCCCTGCCCTGGCTTCTCCCCTGATGCACATAGTAAGTACACAGTGAAGGATTTTCACAAGGCAACTTTAAGAATTGCCTTGTATTTTGGGGGTTCAAAAATACTGATTACTTATCCGTCCCCATCACACACTAAGGGGCAGCAGTACCTGTGCTTTCTTAAAGTCCACTTTTCCCTGGTGTGAAGTTTTTTAATAACAAAGCGTGGGATTAAGACGGCCAGAAACGTTCTTGAACAAAATAATGAAGGAAGTATCATGATCTCAGTGTCCCTGCGTGATGAAGGAATCCACTATCAGTTCAGAATTTTTCTGCAAATCATATTTTCTCTTTAGAGAAATAAGACTAGAAAGCACCATAGCAAGAGTAGGGCCCAAATGACGTGGGTAAAACCCTGGATCCTTTACTGATTTATTCCTTTGACAAAGAGTTCCTATATGTTGGCTGACTGGATGAGTGACAGCTATGTGCTAGGTTCTCTGCTAAAGCTGGAAATGTAATAATGAGCAAAAATATTCGGTCCCTGTCATAGAAGGTCAAGTTTAATGGGAAGATTTTACCTCAGTGATCCTGAATCTACAAACTGAGATTATATGCTTCCAAGGTCCTAAGAGAGTGACAATCAAGAACCATGACCCACCCCATTTCCTTCTTGGGACGACACAAGCCTTGAAAGGTGAATTCAAGTCAAAGGTGAACTGTGGAGAGAGTGTTTCAGCCAACCGGTGGGCAGGTACAAAAGCCTATAGGAGAGAGGGGATAAAACGAGTAAGAGAAATGAAAAAATTAGTAAAGGCAGTGGCTCTGGAACACAGGAAACGTGGGGTGAGGTTGTGCACAGAAGACCACATTGCTAAAGCTGACATGCTGTATGCAGGTCCCACGAAGCAAGCTGTTCTTTGCCCCATCAGTGGACATGCATTGAAGGACTTCAAGCGGTTGCAGTAAAGATCATATGTGAATCTGTCAGAGCTCTCTAATTGCAGCATGGAGAATGATAATGGGGATGGAGGGGTGATGGATGAAATATAATGGAAAAGGGTAAGTTTTACTGGTTCTTCGGGTGAGAGAGGAGGATTGCTTAGACTCAAAGAGTCCAATAAAGGAGAGAGGAAGAATGAGTGTCATTTGGAAGATAAACCAACAGGGGGTGGTGCGGGATTTGACCAGAAGTCTCCAATTGGGGAAGATTAGTTATTTACACGTGGGGCCCCTTCTGGTGGGTTGAAGTCCTTGCTGGACTAGTGTTATTATGCTTTCTATATTCCTGGAAAGATTGGGGATGAGGATGGTCAGGGAAATAGATGGTTCAGGATACCTCTTAGTTTTTTTGCTTATGCAATGGGATGGCTGGGGTGGTGTGTGTCCAGAGAGTAAATTCTAGGGAGAAAGAAGCTTGTACTAGAAAATTGTGAGCTTTATAGTGAACATGGTGAATTTAAGATATTACAGAAGGAGGAGATCTGGCTTCCAGTTCTGTGAGGAAGGAGCTTGGCAAGGATACGAAGAATTAGCTAGGGAGGCCATTGTGCAGAACTCCCTTTAGTAGAGTAAAATTTGAGCAAGTATTAGCAGGGGCTGAGCACTTTTAGCAAATAATAACAGAATTATAAAACAAACAAAAAATGGCAATTGTCAACCACAGTTTTCCCCCTCACCCCATCTCATGTAGGCCTTTAATATAAGAAAGAATCTTGTGCACAGCTTTCTGCATGCGTCCCTGGTAGGAAAGGATGTTTGTAAGGTTAGGAATGTTCTGTCCATTTCTGGATGGGGATCATTCGCTTATCATGTTGTATCTTACCCAGGACATCTGTAGGAGAGATTCTCCTTTTCTTCACCTTGCATCTGCTCGGTATCTTAATCCCAAATTGTGGGAGTGAAACTCTGGCAACCTTTAAGGATATAATTTGCTTCCTATTACATTATTTCTTTCTGTACAAGGGAGACCAAGTGTTTGTCATTTACGAGTGTCATGTCATTACATTCCATATTGCAGTGTAATGATGTGAAATGATTAAATGACAAAATGCCAGCTCACTGCCAAAAATTTAAAGTGGCATACTTTTATTTGTAGATTGGAAAGCTATTATTAATTCTTATATTGACTTTGCCAGATGAAATAATGCAAGGAGACTGGTACATACAGAAACAGGGCAATATTAGGTGAGGTTCTGAGCCCCAATTTCAGCATAAATGGGAAGATTCTGGAGTCTTCCTCAGGCCACACATCCAGAGCTAAATGTATTAGTTTAGAACAGTCTTGTCACCTCATGAATGTGGAGTGACAGGCATCAAAATACAACCTGACTGGAGTTTTTATTGAGAAGAAAAATGGGAATTGAGAACAGGTGGCTAAGGAGACAAAATGGTCTATATACCTTTATTCCTCCTCCCTCACCAATTTTTTCCATTAGCACTTATTGGGAGGTTGAATTTTGTTGTTTTTTTCTTTTAAGCAAACAAAAGCATGCAAATGACCAGCATACAAATCAGATCACAAAATTACCAGAATCATTTACAATTGACACAGTTACAATTTCTCCTTTCCCTACCCTAGGCTATAAAATCTCATGTGCTGATCTTTGAAATCAAGTTAAAAATTACATTCTTAGTCATATATATTTTTTAAACTGCCAAAGTTCAAATATGTGTAACCTCAAGTATTTGAGGATTTGTGATGAAACCTCCTCTCACGTGACAGTTCTCACTTTCACTTATGGTCCCCAACCCTAGCAACAAATTCATTGCCCAGTTCCATTAAGAGCTGTCTTATAACCGTATTTGTGTGATTTTTTTCTGTTGTTTTTGTTTGTTTTCTCTCCTTTGAGCAATTTTTATTCTTTCCTTCATGGGACTAAGGGAAACACAATATGTCTTGATCTTGCCACTTTTTTTTTTTTTTTGGAGACAGAGTCTCACTCTTGTTGCCCAGGCTGGAGTGCAATGGCCCAATCTTAGCTCACTGCAACTTCTGCCTCCCGGATTCAAGCGATTCTCCTGCCTCAGCCTCCCAAGTAGCTGGGATTTCAGGTGTCCGCCACCACACCTGGCTAATTTTTGTATTTTTAGTAGAGACAGGGTTTCACCATGATGACCAGGCTGGTCTCCAACTCCTGACCCCCGGTGATCCACTCACCTCAGCCTCCCAAAGTGCTGGGATTACAGGTGTGAGCCACCACGCCTGGCTGATCTTGTCACTTTTACTGTCACTTGGATAGTAATTCTGCTACCCAAGAATTACAATTGCTTTTGGAATTCTCTGCCCTGGAACTCAAAAGGACATTAGAGTTGTTTGTGTTTTTTTTTATTTTCCTTTTCAGCTTTTCCCTTTAAGCTAACATCTTGTAGTCCTAGCTCAATTTTTATTACATGCTATTGTTGCTTTTGTTGAGGACATTGTTTTGCTATAAAGTGCTCTTGGGTGAAAGTTGATTACGCAAAGGGGTGTAGAAGAAGAAATCAAGGTACATGGTGTTTTTTGTTCTTTTTGTTTATTATATGTGGACACTTGCATGGCCACTCGCCTGTGGCTCAATGAAGGCACCAAATGCTAATAAGCTCCTAGATATAGACAATAGCTCCTTGTTTGCCAAGATGGCCAGTACACTTGGCTTTTGCTGCCACACAGGGGGCATGTTGCCTTTTGCTTCTGGCACATTGGCAGGGATACAGAGAACATGTTCTTCATGGAAAGGGACTCATAAATGGACAATTGCTCAGGTAACAAAACTGTGAAGAGCTCATTTGGCTTATGGGAAGTGCTTAAAAGTTTCATGATTAGAAAGATATCACTCTGTCAGATGATCCACTCTGGACGAAGTGACTTGCCATTTTCTTTGAGTTTTCAACGAATCACAGCATCTTTGTTTGGTCCTTGCGTTGTCTTCACCGAAAAGAACAAAGTGGCCAAAAGCTTGTGCCTGCAGTGCTGCAATCAGGAAATGCTACTTCGTTCTAATCCTTTCTTCTATTTACTCCTTTTGAGTCTTTGATTTCTACATCTCTTTGGCGCTAGCTCTTGCTTGGCAGGTAGTGAGAACTAAGGGTTCTTTTGGAAAACAATACACTGAAAAGCATTGAGGATTTTTTTCTTTATATATAAATGGCTTTGTCATTCTGTCTTAAATCATGAATGCATAAACTAGCTGCCAAGAACAGCTCAAATGGCTGCATCAAGGACCCTGAAATAATAGGCTTGCTCCACCCACCTCTGCAAAGGAGATCGTATTAAGCATGTCCTGACCAGCACACACAGAGCAGTGAGTTAACCTAAGACCTTTTTCACATTGTTATGGCCTGTGGGTGTTATATATGTTTTCACAAATAAATGCTGCTCTTCAAGAAGTCTCCACCTTTCCTGAAGTCACCTAAAACCTTGGGCATCTTCTGGATGACAATTGTTGGTTCATTTTCACATGCATTCAACCCAGGTTTAGGTGCTCATGTAAGTGCTTGAGGTGATTAATAAATAGATCAGACACTGTTCCAGCAGTCGTAGAACTTAGATTCTAGTAGGAATGATGGGGAGAAAAAACAAAAAAGCAAGAAAATTTCACATGGCGAAATGAAGAAATGAACTAAGGTGCTGTGATTGAGTGCAAGTTAGGAGTGGTATAAACACAGAGAGTGTCCAAGAGGAAGTGACACCTGAGCTGAGAATGAATGCTGGAGCGCCAGTCATGTTACCATCATGGAAGCACATTTCAAGCAATGGGGATGGCAGGTATAAAGACTGTATGTCAAGAACAAGCTTGGGCAGGAAGCAATCCGGTGTGACAAAATGGCATTCAACTACAGGAAAGATAAGAATTGAATCAGAGCAGTCAACAAGAACCAGCTCATGCAAAGGCTTTCGAACCTAAGCTGCATCCCCAAACTTGCCTGGCCTTCCTTTGTTTCTTGTTTGTTTTGTTTTTGGAGTGAGTCACATATATCACTCCACTTTCAGGACAATAAGAAATACCACTGTAATATAAGCAGTGATGTTCTGGGGCATGAATAGATTGCTCAATGTTGATTGATGTGTAAAATTTACCATTGCTACACCAAGGGACACATATACTTATGGTAAAGTCTGTCAGCTGCAACGAGGGAGTATAAAGAATGTCCACTGCAGTGTGCAGCAGGGTACAAGTTACAGTGATAATAAGTAAGAGAGGCCCCTTCCCCCTTCTCCCTGCCTTGATTGAGGGTGTGCGGACTGAAACTGTGGCTACCATCTTATACTCAAACCCTGGAAGAGGAAGGCCATCTCAGAGACTCTGACTTCAATGCCAGATATCCTTGAGTCCATGAGCCATGGTCCATTAGCCACTTACCTCCAGACTTTTTGTTATGTGAGAGGTGAAAATCTGACTTGTTTAAAAATAATGTGATAAGTTAGAGGCTTAGATAGAGTTAAGCTTGTGAAAAGAAGAGGTTCTACTGAAAATCGGAGGACTTTGTCTCATGAGTTTATAAGAGAACTCCGTCAGGGAAGCAAACAGTTCTACCCATGAGTGACACAGTGCCAAGGTGGCAAGGGAAATTGAATAACAGTAACAGAGAGAGGCATGGTGTACTGGAGTGATAATCAAGAGGTAATTATTAACTGTCTATTTTAGCATAGTCTTGAGTTTTTTGTTCTTCTCAAGAATGCAAGCACTTTTTCAGGAACTGAAAGAATTAAAAAACTTTTTTAAAAAGGTGAGAGTCACTGATATATCCAGTAAACAAAGAGGGAAGACCCTTCTCAAATAGCATAGTTTTAACCTGTACCTGGCATCAAGACACCCGTTGTTGATCACCAAGATCCTGCCATTTGGAATCTCAGTCCAGACATGAAGGACAAGTTATGTAGCCTGCCCACTCCTAAATGACATCAGTGTCTGATCCTGGTTCAGGTTCCCTGGCCACATTATTGGCTTGATACTTCTAGTTTCCAAATCTTACTCTCTTTCTCTAGTTACCTCTCAGGCTTCAGATTTTTATTAAGTAACATAGTAAAGGTTGGCCAAAGATTATGAGTTTCAAATACGTCTCTGTGGGGGGTGAGGGAGGTGTATAAGCAGAAACTGGCTTTCTTCAAGCTAAATTATGTGTAGAAACCCATTAAGTAAAAGAGAGGAAAGTGGGAATGTCACAGTTGAAACACAGGGGTGGCCCCAGTTCCACAGGCTCCATCTGCCTTGCTCTATGCACCATTCCTGAAGACAGTGCATTTGGGATGCAGACAAACACTCGATCCAGAGGACTTTAAATGGAGGAATAAAAATGCTCAGACAACACCCATAAGAGGGGTGATGTGGAAACATGCCTGGAAACGCAGAGGTAGGGAAGGTATCTGGTTCAACATGGATTAAGTGCTATTTATTAAGAGTCCAGGTCTTTAGTGTTCATTACCCTAACTTTACTCTCATTAGAGAATGGTGATTAAGAGATGGAGTTTGGTGCCAGAAGATCTGTGTCTAGCTCCACACTTGCCAGTTATGCCACCTTCGGCCATAGGACCCTCTTTGAGCATTAGTTCCATATCTGTAAGATGGGGATGATCCTCAAGGATACACAGAGAATTTAAATGATTTGCCAACATCATTCATGAGCATGGGGCCTTGAGTTTCAAACCCTAAGCCTTCTGACTTGTTAAGTCCAGTACTCTTTTTTTCTAATCAATAGGAATACCTTGCTGGAGATTTACAAATAATTTGGAAAAAAAAATGAAGACAAACAGGAAGAAAAGAAGGGAAAAGTACGGGAGGAAAGAAAGGAAAGAAGGAAAGGAGTGAGGGAAGAAGAAAGGAAGGGAGGGAGGGAGGAAGAAAGGAAAAGAGGGAAGAAGAAAGGGGGAGGGAAAAAGGAAAGGAGGGAGGAAGGAAGAAAGGAAGGGAGGGAGGAAGGGAGGGAGGAAGGAAGAAAGGAAGGGAGGGAAGGAGGAAGAAAGGAAAAGAGGGAGGAAGAAAGAAAAAAGGCAGATTTTACAACTATACATAACTAGACATTCATGTACCACGTAAAAATAATCTGGGCTTTGTTCAAAATGTCCACCACTAGTCATTCACTGAATAAAGCAGTCATCTCCTCCACTTTCCTGATAAGATCATCTTTCTGATTTTGACAAACTTTTATGATTAACAACAGGTAGGTGCTGAGAAATTGAGTAATTCACACTAGAATGGATATGGCAGCAGCTTCAAAATTTACAAAATAGTTGATGATGATCATATGCTACATCCTCAACTTGCTGGTGGGGCAGCGTGCATTCAACCAGGAACGTCCTCCTTCCTGAATGGATGATGATGGGGCAAACACAGGGTTCCAATCACTAGGCATGTACCTCCTATGCGGGTGGGCACACAAGACAGCCGACTAAGGTAATGTTCACAAATGTTTGATGTCAATTAATTAATCAGATTAATTGCATCAGAGAGGAAGGTCTGTAAAGGATATGGCAAAAGATTGATATGGAATTGATGGGGTGAGTGGGGATATAAGGCGTAAAGGTCAAGATAAAGTTAAATCACAGAGTACTGTGAGCCAGGAGTCTGGACTGCATTTGAGGCTAGAAGAAACTTTATATTTTCCCCCTTTCCTCTTGAAGAGAGAGATTGGTAGTCTACCCTTCCTCACACCTCTTACTGGATCTCAGCCACTCACATCTGAACTCTTGTCTGACACAAGCTATTAGTATTACCACAATAAATCAACTCATTTTCACTAGTTTTCCTACATGGAAGAGCCTCAGTGAAATTGGAGGACCTTGAAATCCCTCCATCATAACAAAAGTAGCCAAGAACCAGTCACTTAACAAAACACTTATCAAGGGAAGAAGTCAACACCAATGATCTTGCATCTTCTATTTTCATAGCATGGCTCACTTCACTTTTAAAAGCAATTTTAATGAATTATCTCCCAAAATACTAAGATCTTAGATTCCAAAATTTATTTTGGAAGAGATAGGCCTCCAACAAGTAATTCTTGATATTATTAATATTTCTATATTCATATACATCTGATAACAGTAGAAGTACCTTTTTTATTGGAAGAAATGTTACATTAAAACTGGAACTCGTATTTGGCTGACTTCGGTGGGATGACCAAAAATAGAAATTGGCTTACGTATCCTTCCATTTTTAGGGGAGGTGAAGATATGCATTTAGACACTTGATTTTCTTAGCTTAGGGAGCACTGTAGGCTAAACTGCTTTGGCCCTGAGGGACTCTTTGCTATTGGCAGCCCTGGGCAGTGTAAGGTTTTAAAAATTCATTTCTGATATACAGTTGACATGGATTTTTTTAAGTGTTTAAAATTGTACTGGGTCACTACCTCGGCCCTCAAAGAATTCTGCTCCTGTTGGTCCCTGGTTCTTGCTCCTCCTTCTCATGTTGCCCTAACTTCACATTGAGTTCCATTTCCAAGTTGGATATTTGTCTCTATGCAGGAAAGAAATGCATGAGAAATCTGCAAACAGGGAAAGCCAAGAGCACCTGTAGTGTTCTGGAGGTAGCTGCACACTGACCTTCCTTCACACCCAGTGGCCTCTTGTGAAAAATAAGGCATTGCATTCTTTTAGGAGAAAAAACCTTTGTAGGAGACAAAGCCTAGCTGAAGAGAGGCAGTGCATTTGCTGATGGGTAATGTACAGGAGGGGGCGTGGTTGAGTAATGCAGTCAGCTGGGTTATACACAGCTCTGTGGAGAGTGAGGACAAGATGCAAGCCAAAGCTGTGTTTTCCATTTGCGACTTAATGTTGCTGCTGACATGCTTACAAAGGGAAGGATAATGAGCAGACTGCATCTCCTCTCCCAACCCAGCCTTCTGAGTCCTAAATGAAGCAGGTAGGGCCAGGTATCCCCTAGAAACTAAAACGCTGCACACTGTTATGAAAAGGCACTTCAGGTTTCAGAAAGAATGTGTTCCTAGGCTAGCAAATTTGCAATTAGGGTAATGATGGGAAAATAACGTGCCTTTTGCTTAAACAAAAAGCATCATGAAGGGTCTAGTGAAAAACTTATTGGATGAGGAGCCCATAAAAGGTTGAGTTTCTCTTCCTGGCTTTGCAACTTAATAGCTGTGTGACCTTAAGCAAATCACCTGGCTCTTCTGAATCTCTCTTATCCACCTGTAAAAGGGCAATTATGATTGTTGTTCTGCCTGCATTGCAGGGTTCTTACGAGGATCAAGTAAGTTTACATATAGGAAACTCATGTGCATCAAAAAGCATTATACTAACACAAGATATTATCACCAGGCTGTGCTTTATTTGTTTTTCACTGTGAAATCTGTAATTCCTCCAAAAGAAGAACAATGACCTAAGAACGTGTATTTCCCTGGCAAAGGAAAGATGGGGAACATTCATCCACTAAGGCTTCTGTTCAGTCATCTTCATTCTGAAACCATCCACCTCAACAGCAGGGCAATGATTTAGGTAACAGCTCAGTTTTAGAGGCCAATGAGTGTGACAGCTGCTTAGCAAATGGGGATGCCATCACCCCTGAAGTGGTTGGCAGTTGGAGGCTTCCTGAACATCAAGCAGAAATCACTTAGGTACATGAGACATTTGTGATATGGGGCCATAAATAACAACCAGAGATTGCTAGTAAAGTATAGGTGAGACCCTTACTAATTTCCTTACACAGAAGAGAAATTCTCTGTGAGGACAGGAATGTAAGATGCAGAATTATGAAGAGTTAGTGTGTGTATGGATATACACCTATACAGTCAGCCCTCTACATGCCTGGGATCTGCATCTGTGGATCCAACCAACCCCAAATCGAAAATATTCTAAAAAGAATTGTGTCTGTACTGAACATGAATAGACTTTTTTAAAACTGCCATTATTCCCTACACAATACATTATAACAACAGTTTACATAGCATTTACATTGTATTTGTATTATAAGTAATGTGGGGATGATTTAAGGTACACAGGAAGACGTGCATAGGTTATATGCAAATACTACACCATTTTATATCAAGGGCTTGAACATCCTCAGATTCTAATATCTGAGGGAAGTCCTGGAACCAATCCTCTACAGATACCTAGGGATCTGTATATTGCATATTTGCAGATGGTATATTTATATCTCTCTCTCTCCAATATATTACGTGTTTTGTTTTGTTTTTACATTTGCCAGATACTAAATGAAAAGCAGGCAGAAATCAGCAATGCATCCAGCTTCTGTTGAGGGAGATTCAGTGGAATGATTTTTATATTTTCATGAGGAAATTACAGTTGAATATTAAAACCTGGTATTTCAGTTTATCTGGTCTAACTCCCATCTAACTAACCAACGTAGCCATGGATTTTGTAAAACTCACTTAACAAATCATCTTAATTGGTACTAAAAAAGTGATGCCTATGGAAATATTGGCATTTCTATGTGCATAACTGATGTTTTTATGAGGATAAGAGGGAGAGAAGAGTCACATTTCAAAGAAGCTTCTACTGAAATAAACTTAACCAGAAGAACTAATTGTGGGATACTTAACAACTTTGAGCTTTATGTGTACACTTCCTGTGTTTCCTGTTCAGCAAGTGAATGTCCCCAGGCTGGTAGGGGCAATGTGAAGATGAACCTTATATCTCAAATTTATCAAAGAACATTTGTTCATCTTCCTGGAATCCACTCATTGCCAGTTCTTTTAGAAATACTGACACAGTTGGCTGGGTGTGGTCATTCACGCCTGTAATCCCAGCACTTTGGGAGGCCGAGGCGGGTGGATCACGAGGTCAGGAGATCGAGACCATCCTGGCTAACACGGTGAAACCTCGACTCTACTAAAAATACAAAAAATTAGCCAGGCATGTGGCGGGCGCCTGTGGTACCAGCTACTCGGAAGGCTGAGGCAGGAGAAATGCGTGAACCTGGGAGGCGGAGCTTGCAGTGAGCCTAGATTGGGCCACTGCACTCCAGCCTGGGCAACAGAGCAAGACTCCATCTCAAAAACAAAAAAAAGAAATACTGACACAGTTAATAGTGTCTAATGTCGTGAACGACTGCCTTCCACCAATATCGTGTCTTCCCACCCAAGAACCAATGACTTCTTTCTCTGTGATTCAGCTCTCCGCTGACCCTCACAAGCAAGAGTGGGGTTTCAGCAGTTATTCTTTCAACTTCTATTGATTAATCACACGATATAAGCCAGACACAGTTCTAGGAAGCAGGATACAATAGTGAACAAGACAACCCCAAATCTCTGCTCTTGTGGAGCTGACATTTTCTCATGGGGGGTGAGGGTTGGGGAAAAATGAGAGATGTTAAACACAAAAGCAAAATAAAAGAAATTTTAAGATCATGTGATAAAGAGTGGCTGGCAGGTCAGGGATAGCCTCTCCGGGACTGGGACATTCACGAGAGTTGACATGTGAATTATGAGAAGAAGCCGACAATGCCAAGATCACATGGTAACATGTTTCATGCAGAAGAAACAGCCAGCATGAAGGCTGTGAGCTGGGAGCAGGACTGGCTCAGGTCGAAGGACAGACAAAAAGGCCAACAGGGCTGAAAAATATTAAGGAAGAGGAGAGGGGTGTGAGGTTCAGCAGGAAAGATCTGAAGGACTGGGAAATAATTTGAATTTTTTAAATAAATGCAATGAGAAGACATTTCAGGACATGGAAAATAATTTGAATTTTTTAAATAAATGCAATGAGAAGACACTGGAGAATTTTAATCATGAGGTTAACATAGTCTGTTTCACATTTGAAAACTAACGTTGTGGCTGTTAGGCAGCAAATGAAGGTGCCCTCCCCTAGGAAAGTTGCTATTTGCAAACTGACGTCCTGGCCGCAGTTGATCAAAACAGAAGTGGCCATCTTACCCGGTGTGTTTTTTGTCACTATGGAATTTGCATTTAGGAACATAGGGTCTATGTTTATTCAAGTGGTGTCTTCATGGGGCCAATACTGTAACATACATAGCGGGGGGGGTCTGAGGCAGCCATGTTGTGCCAAGGGCACTGAGGACAAAATGGCGGCCGGCTGGATTCTACTTTCTTCTGAGGCTCAGGTGACTGCTTGTCCTCATATCACTCCACCAGAGTGTCAGGAGCTAAGCTGAGTTCGAGAGAGCTGAGCTGCCAGGTGTCAGGGCAGCTGATTAAGACACAAGCCAAGATGAACAGTGAAGGCTGTAATGATTTACTGCAATATTATGCACAAAAGACTAAACCAGAGAAAGTGCTGACTCCCCACCATTCCGTTTTCCCCAGGGCACCAGCCCTCATTGAGGATCTGAATCATCACTGAAGCCAAGGGATTGTCTCACAGCTGAGGGACCCCTGAACAAAAGACTCCCGCCATCAAATGGACCTGGAGCTGGGGGGCGGGGAGAAGGAAGGGCTATGAGTGTGAAAGTACTGAGCACTGAGTCAGAGTGAAGAAAAACGTCTCCAAGGCTCCCCGCTTCTTCTCCTTGATAAGGTGACCCCTGCAGAGGTGTTTAAGATAGGCCTCTGCAGAAAGCCTGTGATAAAGAGGCCTCCAAATAGAGGAACCTGGGCCAGGAATGTGGATGTGCATAAGAGCAAGGCTGGTTGGGGGGACTCAGTGCTTGACTGCAACTCCCCTCAGAGACTCAATGTGTCAGCTGTGCCCCAAATCTGCAGTGAGGAGGGCAGTTTCTCCCCATGAGGTCTGGCAGGTAAAGCCTGGTATTAATAATTGCCTATGGCCAGATGTGGAAGGTCACACATAGGTTTAAGGCTAGGAACTGGACTCCAAACAGACTATGCTAGGTGCTTACTATAAACCCATCTACAGTAGAGCTTGAGTAACTTCTGCTGCTTGCAACTGGCACTCCAACAAGTGAAATTTTAAATGAACCCCAAAATAAGTTAGAGTCAAATAATGAGAGGATGTGGGGAATGATCACAACATAGGTATAGACTCTAGAACAATGGGCACCACTACCCTTAAGAAGACCCCCAGAGATGTCTTGCAGACTGTTTAAATTGAGAGCAAGAGTTTGAGCCTGCACAGTATTTCTGGCAATCCAAAGAGGCAAATCCAGGGGCGGGAGCTAGAGAACTTGAAATATAGCCAGAGTGGTCTACTTCTGAGCTTACCTGATGGCTTACTCTTTTCCAGAAATTTCTGTTGTGCAATGAGAATGATAACAGGTGGGAAGAGAAGAAAGGTGCAAGAGAAGCCCTTGACTATCTCATCAAACCCATCCCCTCCCTCTGCTTCCTCCTTCACTCTGCTTTGACCCCACTGGTCTGCTCCCTGTTGCCCAACAAGTTCACACCCTGGGTCCCTGGTATATGCTGTTCCCTTTGCCTGAATTGCTCTTCCCTTCAGCCCTTGCTAGACTCCTTCATTCAAGCCTCTGTTGAAATGTCACCATTTTCAAGAGTGACCTGGCTATTCCATCCCAAACTCCAGTTCTATCACTTTTTATCCTAACAGTGGTTTGTATTTTTCTTTATAATACTTATCACAACCTAATATTATGATTGATTGCTTTGTTAGGTCTTCTGTATTCCTGTACCCACACCAGAATGTAAGCTCCACAAAGATGAGAGCTGTTTAGTTCATAAATCACTGCATCCTCAGAGCCTAGAATAGCACCCAGGAAATATTAGTTACTCCATAAATATTAATTACATGAATGTATGAAGGAAGAAAGGAAAAAAGGAAGAAGGGGAGGGGAGGGAAGGGAAGGGAAGAGGGAGGGAGGAAGGAAGGAAAGGAAGGAAGGAAGGAAGGAAGAAAGGAAGGAAGGGTAAAGAAGAAAGGAAAAGATGGGAAACGGGAAATAAAATATCTTAGACTCTAATTAAGGGAGCAAAAATGGATTATAAAAGCCAAACATATAAAATAGAAAAATCTCTGTGTTTTACATTTAAAGTTAATCTTAGTTTGTTTCATTCATTTGTTTATTCCTCTAGTAAATATTGTCTGAACATTACATTCTGGGGTGATCAGAGAAGGCTGGATCTTAAAGGTGAAGACCATAAAGAAAGGACAGTGAGATCAAAAAGAAAAAATCTGTATAGAAACAGTAAAAAAAAAAAAAAAAAAAAAAAAAAACACCACCTCACACATCAGTGTGTCTGAGAGAAGCCAGGTTGAGAAATATTCTTGCTTAACTATCAAACCTAACAACATATTTTTCAGATGTGAGAGATGGATTAAGAGAAAAGCATACCACAGTGGCTGCTGCCAGGCAGGAGTACATCTTGGGCTGGTACTGTGGCTTCACCACATCCCCATCCTATGCATAGAGGAGACCTCATGGTTACAAGGTGACCCCCTTACTTCTAGGAGGACATGATATCTAAAATATTTCACAAATGGAACAGATCTGGAGGCCCCTGCTCTTCCAGAAGTTTTTCCCTTCAGAATCATAGGGAGATCCAGGGGGCTTGGGCAAGGCACTAAACCAAGAGGGACACTTGGCGAATTCAGGAAAGTTGCTATTTGCAAACTGACGTGAAAGTCTTTCAGCGTTTTCACAACTGTACCGCCGTGTCTGTGGTAGCAGCTGAATATCAGTCCCATTTCTAGAATTCAGGTGGAAGGAGGAGGGAAGAAGAAGGGCGCAGGGTTCTCTTTTAGCAGGGCATTGTATTGATTTCCTAAGAACATTCTCCCTAGAAACTAATACCCAAATCTCACTGGGCCAAAGTAGGTCACGTGACAACTACTCACTGCAAAGGGGCATGCATCTGTGTTTTCCAAGCCTCTGCAATCCAGAAAGGCAAGGAAAAGGGAGTTGTAATTGGCTTTTGGAAAGCCAGTTCCCAGTTTTCGCTGCAGCTTATCATTATGGTTTGGGAAGGCCAGGATTAAAGGCCAGCTCATCTATCCTAGAGGTGGGCAAATTGAGAATGAGGATCCCAGAAAGCAAAAAGCCCAACTTAAAGTAATGCATTATGTTTTGAACACTGAATGTTTGACAATACATTTCACGGCTCATTTCCTGCTACTTGTGAATGCTAGTAAACACTCAGAGAGCAAATTCACATTTTTCATGTCAAATATCCTTACAGTTCTCCCCTCCTCCAGCTTGTCAACAGTTAAACAGGTCCCCATGAGGACAGTCTGTTCACACTATAATCTTCTGCGACACTAAACCTTAATCTGTCTTAAAATTTCTATTGTTTTTCACTGAAAGGTTATTCCAGAAATATTTTATAGAGCACATTCATTTTCTTGGCTGAGAATGAATTGCATAATCAGAGACACTCCAACCAATACTGAATCTCCCTTCCCAGTCCAAATTTAAGAATTTCATGCGGATTACTCATTGCCATCTATCTAGCTCGTTCAATGTCATTATTTTTCTCTGGTCTAGGCAGAATTTACCCTTCCCTGAAATGAGCTTCTCCCGTAATAAGATATTAGTGGAAAGAGAACAATACTGGTGAAGTTAGAGTTCCTGAAGTCCACACTTCCACTCTCAAGCCTGGAATTAAGGAGCTGTCAAAGTCGTCCATTAGAAGAGAAAATCTTTTTTTTTTTTTTTTTTTGAGATGGAGTCTCACTCTGTTGCCCAGGCTGGAGTACAGGGGCATGACCTCGGCTCACTGCAAGCTCCGCCTCCCGAGTAGCTGGGATTATAGGCACGCGCCAACGTGCCCTGCTAAGTTTTGTATGTTTAGTAGAGTCAGAGTTTCACTAGTTGTATGTTGGTTAGGCTGCCCACCTCAGCCTCCCAAAATGCTGGGATTACAGACAGGAACCACCGCACCCAGCCTTTTTTTTTTTTTTTTAAAGGATTGCAACTTGCTGTTTAATGAAATAGAGAATCAGGAAAGAGTTTGACTTAGCAACTAGTGGCCTTCTCTAACTATTTGGTTTTGCCTTTAATTTCATTCCCCCGCTCCAACCTTACCCTGTTCTTAGCCTAAATTGCACTTACTATACAGATTACAATTTATCTGCCACTTTCTTTCATAGACTTTCTCTGTCCTCAAGACTGAGTAAGGAACTTTGCTTGAACCTCCTTACCATCTACTCTCATTTCTAACATCCTAGCAAGTCTGCATCATGGTGCATATGCAGCACCGTCCAATGGAAATGGATACAAGCCGTATATAGAATTTAAGAGTCTCTAGTAGCCATTTGAAAAAAGTAAAAATAAACAAGTAAAACTAATTTTAACATATTTTCTTTAATGGAATATGTCCAAAGTAATATCATTTTGATATCTAATCAATATGAAAAATACTAATGGCATATTTAATGGTATCCTTTAAGTAATTCCAGTGAGTGTTTTATATTTACATATCCCTCAATTCATCTTTCTTTCTTTTTCTTCCTTCCTTCCTTCCTTCCTTCCTTCCTTCCTTCCTTCCTTCCTTCCTTCCTTCCTTTCTTCCTTCTTTCCTTTTTCCTTCTTTTTGATGAAGTTTCATTCTTGTTGCCCAGGCTGGAGTGCACTGGCACAATCTCTGCTCACCGAAACCTCTGCCTCCCGGGTTCAAGTGTTTCTTCTGCCTCAGCCTCCCGAGTAGCTGGAATTACAGGTGCCTGCCACCAACATCTGGCTAATTTTTTGTATTTTTGGTAGAGATGGGATTTCACCATGTTGGCCAGGCTGATCTCGAACTCCTGACCTCAGGTGATCCACCCGCTCTGGACTCCCAAAGTGCTGGGATTACAGGCGTGAGCCACCTCACCAGGCCTCGTAACTCTCGGTTCAAACCAGCCACATTTCTAGTGCTGGATAGCCACGTGTGGCCATAGCAATGGCACATTTCTACACTATTTGGTTGTGCCTATGGGTTTCTTCCCCATTACACTCAAGAGCAGGGATTATATTTATCTTTCACCACTATACCCCTAGCACCCAGCATATAGTGGAAGCTTAATAAATGTTTGATGAAAAAATAATTGAACAATCCCATCTCCGCCACTATTTAACCATGTGACTTTGGGTTAGTTGATTTCTCTGGAGCGCCTACCTTATTAAAAAAGAAGGTGTCATATTCCATGATCGCCAAGGTCCTCGTAAATGCAAACATTCTAGGTCACTTAATTCAGTTCCTCCCTCCCTTTCTCTCTCTCACTTAAAGCATCTAAGAAGATGCACTTGATTTTCAGTAACGGTTTTGCAAGGCCAGGGTGCACACACAAATTTACCGTGCTCCACTTTGCCATATTTTCCCAATTGGTCTTTGGATCTCAGAGATGTTAGGATTATGACAGCATTCCATTTTAAAGTAGTATTTATTGTTTTTCTTAGATATGAAAACATCTTCAGTATAGAAATTTGGACAATACAGCAGAGTAGTCAGAAAATATTAATTATATAGCTACTATGACAGAGATAAATACAGTTAACATTTTTGTGTCTAACCTCCTGGTGTTCTTTCCTCTCTATTTACTGATAGCAGTATGTTCATCAATAGGCATTTGATGCTTCTTTTAGCAAACTGGGGGCCATAGTAGATGCTTTTTTTTCACATCTTTGTTTTTTCATCTAACAATATTTTGGGAACATACACCTAAGTCATACAATGTTAGTTTAAAGCATAATTTGGCTGGGTGCAACATAGAGCTTTATACGAATACGTGGAGGTGCCATGTCAAGGAGATGAAAGAATAAACCAAGTGGATACCTGCTAAGACGTTTTTCCAGATGGGGGAACAGCAAGTGCAAAGGCTTGGTGCTGGGAACAAACCCAGTGTGCTGGTGTGGCTCACGCAGGATAAGCAAGGCAGAAAGGTGAGGAGAGTGAGATCAGAACAGCAACAGGAGGCCTGACAGTGCGGGGATTGTGGCCACGTACATAACTTGAGAACCTTCCTCTGAGAGATAAGAGGAGCTCCTATGGGGGTTTCAGCACCACAGTTGGTGAGGAGGTGAGTGCTACTGGCATCTAGCAGGTAGAGGCGGAGGATGCTGCTCAACATCCTACAATGCCCAGGGCAGTCTCTCACAAGAAAGAATTATGTGTACCCAAATGTCAGTAATGCCAGTTAAGAAATCCTGCTCTATAGGAAAATGAGCAGCAAGCAAGAGACCAGTTAAGAAGTTGCCAAAAACAAACAAACAAAATGTAGACTTGAGAAGGTGTTTTGGACTCAGCTGACAGTGGTGGAGGGGAGGATCAGTAGTCAGATTCTGCACAAAGTTGAAGATGGAGAGTTTCATGGTTTGCTGATGGATTGGACATGGAGCGGGGGGCAAAGAATGGAATCGGTTGACTTGAGGTTTGGGGCCTAAGCAGCGTAAAGAGTGAAATTGTTAATTAACCAAGGTAGAGCAGAGTTTAAAAGGAAGTTCAGTGAGGAAGATTAGGAGTCTGGATGTTAGGGAGTTTAGAACTGGATTTGAGGGAGCTTGAAGACTGGTTGATAGTAAAAAGTAAAGAAGCAGGAGCAGCGAGAACGACTTCAGGTATGTGGCCTGGGCAGCTGGTTAAGCTGGTTAAATAGTGGAGTCCAACTGAGACAGGAAGAGAGTCCAGTTTGTAACTGGAAGACAGCAGGTTTGGTTTTGGACATGCTGAGTTGAACTGTACCCAAAGGTAATGGTCACAGCTGTTCTATCTCCTCACCTGTCTCTAAGCATCAACTGAACTCATGAAGGAAAACTACCTTGTAAAGTTAAAGTCTCTTATATACAGACGTTATTTTCAAAGTCACATCACTTAATAGGGCTTTGAGTTTCTCTATCCAATTTCCTGGAAGACCGTAATGTTTGTCCTGACACATTCTGCCCTTCAAGAGTCTGATGAGAGTTGACTCTTTGCCCTCAGGGAAAATGCATATTTATTTAGGATGCTTGAAAATTAAGTTTATAGCAATTGAGCTTCCCTTTATTTGGCCTTGGAGCACATTAACATTCTTTGAATTACACTGTTAAGAACATTTTAAGGGTTGTTTCTGTGAAAGGCTTTCAAAGCTAGAGAGCACATAGGATATATCATTCTCAAGGAAGACAACCCTAGGCGACTCTGGAATATTTTTCTTATAAGTGGTAAATAGGGCTTATGATTAATTTTTGTTAAGGGACATATTGATAACCCTGTACTAACAAGTCTCCGTATTCCTCATTCCATTTTCTTCCCACAGAATCCTATAAAGTATTCTGTTATTCTCCCAATTTTGTAGACAAATAAAGTGAGGCTTAGAGAAAAGAAGTAGTGCACTCAAGGACCAGTGAGGAGAAGAAATCACAAGATTGGTAAAAGATGGAGTGTGAAGGGATCTTAAAGATCATTCAGGCTGGGCCTGGTGGCTCACACCTGTAATCCCAGTACTCTGGGAGGCTGATGCTGGCAGATCACTTGAGCCCAGGAATTTGAGACCAGCCAGGGCAACATAGTGAAATCCTGTTTCTACAAAAATTAGCCAGGCATGGTGACACGACAGTCTCAGCTACTCAAGAGGCTGAGGTGGGAGGATTGATTGAGCCAGGGACGTCGAGGCTGCAGTGAGCAGTGATTGCACCACTGCACTCCAGCCTCGGTGACAGAGCAAGACCCTGTCTCAAAAACAAAAACAAACACCAAAAAATCATTCACTTGTTACACCCTGTACTTTACAAATAAGTCAGCTGAAGCCCGCATGAGACTAAGTGACTTAGCCAAGGTTATGTGGCTAGAAAGCAGAAAACACAGCCATGAGCAAGCATTAGAGGCAAAAGATAGAATTTTGCATCCATAAACAACTCAGTAACAAAGGACATAGATAGAAGAAAGGGAAAGTCAGTCAAGTAATGAGAGGTTGGAGAGACTGATTCCAGATAAGTAAATCATATAAGGCCTGTGTTTGATGGCCTAGACTTTATTCTTCACTGCACTATTTCCCAGACCATATTCTGCAAACACTAGTTCCCTAGGAATTTAAGTATGCCATGGAAGTATTCAGTAGTCATGGAAGTTTGGAAAATGCAGGGAATCCCAGGGTGTGGAATATGCTATGGACATTATGACTCTCCAAGAGGGAGCTAGAATACACAGCAGTTCTTGAAATTTATTTGACCAGTGAATCCATGTCCTCACATAGCTTATGTGAAACTAGCATTCCTGAGACCACCTGCTTTTAAAAAGCTGCTGTGTGGGACAGTTTCAAAAGGAGATTAAAATGGGCAATGACAAATGATGAGAGTCACTTCAAAAAAACACAATTTAGCATAAAAATCTGATTGTGTCAGCATTTCCCTTTTTTTTTTCTCGATTGCTGTACTGTTTCACACTTACTATTTGCAGCAGGTGTCTGGCGAGAGGTTATGTGAAGTGATGGGGAAAAAGAGGAGAGGACTTACACAGTTTCAGAAATTCCTGGGAGGCTCCTGTGGAATCTAATGTTTCTTTGTGTGTTTGCTTGTCTGTTTTCCCCATATAAAGAGATACCACATATAGATTTGAACTCTATTCTGCAATCCACCCACCTAGACCTAGACCTGCATTCTACATGAATTGCAAGACTGATTCTCTTGCTATGCAGGACCGTGGTGTCTGGGAGGAGGTAAGGAGTCCAGGTGTGGGCCCACAGTAAAAGGAAGTATGTACATTTTATAGTGCTTGTCACACCATATTGTAATTTGTTGATCTGTTTATCTTTTTTTTTTTTTTTTTGCCTCCTAGCTATATAACTCTGGCTAAACCATTTAAGCTCATTGTTAAGGTCGTGTGGAAAACACAGGGACTTCAGTGGAAGACCATGACCTGTCACTTCGGTATATTGGCATCTAGCACAGAGCCGCCCATAATTTCATTTAACCAATGACTGTTTTGGATCACCTATTATGTGCCAGCTGTTATGGTCAGTTGTGGGTATCTACTAATGAATCAAATTGACAAAAATAATGGCCCCCTGGAGTTCATGGCTGAGTGGAGAAAGGTATAAAAGCAAGGAAATAAATGTATAATGACAAATTCTTACTAGTGCTATACAAGAAGTAAATGAGATGCAGAGGTGATGTTAGGGTCTGTTTCCATTTTTGTTGTTTGACCCCTGAAAGCTTTCAAGCTCCCTAATCGCCCCTTCTTTTGCCCCACATTTGAGAAAGCTCATAGTAAAGCTTGGGTGCTCTTCCAATTTTTTCTGACGGGAAGTTTTAACCTTGTAAGTTCCAACCCATAGGAGGCAGCCCTCACCCCAGCCCTGCCCCATAACTTCCATAACACCCCAAGGCAATCACTCCTCACTGCTCTCTAGCCATTGAAGACCTGTTTGGGAGGGTGCCCTGATCTCTTAGAAAGCCTCATTAGTGGGTATCAGTTTTTTCATACCCTCTCTACATATGTACCATCATCAGTCTTGATCAACTTGACAGCAACCACATTTTGGGTGTGGTCTATATCTCACTCTGTGAAATGAGCACAAGGGTTCTAATACATGCATTTTTTCCCAGGTCTTGGTTTCTTTATTTGTGGTAGCTGCGTTAAAAATGACTGTTAGCGATGTTCTAACAATCTGTGGCAGGCAGAAAAATGCCCTCAGAGACGTCCAAGACCTAATCCTCAGAACATGTTAATAAGGTACCTTCCCTCACAAAAGGGAGTGTGCATATGTGATTATGTCAAGGGTCTACAGAAAGGGACATTATATAGTATTATCCAGTCAATCCAATGTAATCACAAGAGACCTTGCAATGGGGAGGCAGGAGGATCGAAATGAGTACCAGGAGATATAAGGACAGGAACTAGAGGTTGGGGTGATGCCAGAAAGGGGCCCTGAGCCTAGCAATGCAGGTGTCTCCTGGAAGCCGAAAAAGGTGAGAGAATCGTTTGTCCAGAAAAGCCTCCAGAAAGAACTTGGCCCAGCTGGCACTTTGATTTTAGACTTCTGTCATACATGCATCTTTTACAGCTTGTAATTAGATGGCTTTCATTGGTCTATCCTTTTATAGTGTCATGAGACAACTTTTTAAGTGTTTCAGAAAGAAGTTTTTAGACAAAGCAGGTATATAATATAATGATACAAAATGTATACATAAAATTGATGCATAAAAATATTTCCAGAGGTTTCTTTTGGAACTGTTCAGACAGTGCATTAATTTTGGTTCCAAAACTAGAATCAGCTCTTTATGTAAGTAGGCCATATGGTCTGGGGTGCAGAAGTCTTCCTTAGCCCAAATGATCATCCTAGGGATACACCACTAGGTCCACCGTAGAGTCATTCTCAAGGCCTTGGTCAAAGCATTTGTATTTTAATCATGGGAGGCTTTGAATTGCTTGGGAAGGAAGAATTCCTGAGGAAGACTGTGTCAGGAACAACACTAGCTAGAAAGAGCATTTCACCTGGCATTAGAAGGTGGACATTGAAGTCCCAGCTCTGCTGGTTTCTACCTGTAGGCCTTGAACACTTTTGCGTCTTTAAAAACCATGTTTTCCTTTTCTGTTTCTTTTTACTTCTATTTTAACCCACGTTATCTGTTTGGGATAACAGAATGTAACAATGTGTGTAAATGTGAAAAGTCTGATATAGAACCAAAGCATTACTTTTGTAATTATTATCCAGCTGTCTCATGAACAGAAAGGTTATTTGGAGGATAAGCCACAGGTTAGAGAGCATGCAGTGTTGGAGCATGAGGTGACGCTGTGCACAGAATGCAGTGTGAGTTTTGGAGTTGGAGACACAGGGACCAAGGCCTGGCTCTACGAAATCCTCATTTTTCTCAGGTGTAAGACAGAAATTTTAATAGTAATTTCTTGATAGTCTTGTGGTGAAATTAAATGAGATACTTCAAGAAAAGTTCTGAATGAGCATTCAGTAAATGTTAACTATTATTCTTAGCATTTTAATCATCATTTCGATACTTACTAAAAGAATTGAGAGATACCAGGAGAGCTTCAAGAGGCAGTAGTTAACGCTAACTGCCATTTTTGCCCAAATCTGACTATCATCCTAACACCCAAAGGTCAAAGGCAATTTAAAAATGAAACTTGAGAAAGAGGCCAGGCGTGGTGGCTCACACCTGTAATCCCAGCAGTTTGGGAGACCAATGCAGGAGGATCACTTGAGCCCAAGAGTTCAAGACCAGCCTGGGCAACATGGCAAAACCCCACCTTTACAAAAAATACAAAAATCAGCCAGATGTGGTGGCACATGCCTGTAGTCCCAGCTTGCTTGGAAGGTTCAGACAGTGGGAGCATCAACTGAGCCCAGGAGATTGAGGCTGCGGTGAGCTGTGATCACACCACTGCACTCCAGTCTGGGCAACAGAGAGAGAGAAAAAAAAAGAAAAAAAATCAGCCAGATGTGGTGGCACATGCCTGTAGTCCCAGCTTGCTTGGAAGGTTCAGGCAGTGGGAGCATCAACTGAGCCCAGGAGATTGAGGCTGCGGTGAGCTGTGATCACACCACTGCACTCCAGTCTGGGCAACAGAGAGAGAAAAATAAAAGAGAGGAAAAGAGAAAGAAATTATTTCAAAACAATTTCTGTAAACTATGGTTATGAATGAATATGGGAAGACTTCTTAAAGAATACTGTTGATATTTTTTGCAATTTATTTTTAAACCAGCATGAAGTACCTAGCTAAGCAAAAAAGGACTCTCAAAATCAGATATTTGAATAGTGTCTGTGGCAGAGCAGCAATACACATGATATACAGTTGCTTTGTAGTCGTGGGCTCTTTAATTGGGCAGACTGATGTGTTGCTCGCATAATGGATGTGTGGAGTAGAATGAGTGCCAGACAGGATTATTTTACCCCCCTCAAAGCCATGCATTTGAAGTGCAGATGAATATAAACCATTTAGGAAATAATTGGTCTGACCCAGTCGCAGAAGTGGCCATTTTGGCAGCAGGGAGAAAGGTGTTACTCAGGTGACAGGAGGCAATGAGGCTACCATGTAGAATGCAAGATTTCTCCAGTTTTAAACCTGTCAGCATAAGAAATAAAGGAAAATGGCAAACACAGTTCCAATCTTTCTGATGCTAGTCTCTCAGACTTTGTTAAAAAAAAAAAAAAAAAAAAAGGATTAAAAAAACTCTCTCTCTCTCTCTTTTTCTCTTTTGATTTTATTACTTCTATATCAGGGATTAGCAAAATTTGGCCCATGGGGCCAAACCAGCCCACTACCTGATTTTATAAGTAAAGTTTGTTTTTAAACATAGCTATACTCATTCATTTACATATTGTTCATAGCTGCTTTTGTGCTACCGTGGCAGAGTTGAGTAGTCATACAGAGACCTTATGAGCCACAAAGGTTGAAATATTTTTTATCTGGTCCTTCTTTGAAAATATTTGTTGACTCCTGATCTACAGCTGTAGTTCAATCAAGGCCACTCCCATTTCTCTGCTTAAAATCCTTAAATGACATGCTGTTGTTCCCGTAAGTTTAAATGTTAAATGGAGTTTAGAAGATCTACAAGCTGGCCTCTCTCTACCATGCTGACTTCACCTCCCCACTATCTGCTCCACACACTTTTACTCCAGATACACAAAAGGACATTTAGTTCCTCCGAGGATTCACACTCACTCTTGTCCCTAGGCCTTTGCATGTACTGCTAAGACATGCTACCTAGAACATGCTTCCCCAGCTTTCCTTACTCTCTTTACCAAGATTGTTTTGCATTTTTCTCATTGCCAGTAAGCTCTTAAATTGCTCTATGCACTCTGTTTCTTCAGGTGTAAGTTCTACTTCTCTCTGTTTTATGGTTTTCACATTCCTCAAATGGTGATTGGTTGTTTTCCATTTGTGTACTTGAGATTACCCATTTGCTTGTGCTACCTGTTGAAATAGGACCTGGAGTTGTGGCTTTAATTTTGATGAGAGCAGGGGAGCAGAGGCAATTCTGTACCTGCTCTGTTGAGCATTCCCCACCACTCTGAGTCAAACTCCCATGTCCTCTGCTCTAACCTGCAGGCAGATGCTTCCCAGCTATTGCCTGGCTTAAGCGGGAAAGTTGCAGGAGTCAGTCATCTGGACCTGGTCCTCCAATGAATTACCTTCTCATTTCATCATCGATTCTCTCTTTTTCTTTTTCCACCTCTGAGCATGAAACACCCTTGATGGAAATCCAGTTGTAAGAACAGACTATTTCTTACTTTTATGTGAGATGCAGGTAATATTTTATGTTCCTTTCTTTAAAAAAATCATATTTTCTACCTTTCTGGGGACTTAATACAGAAGAATTTAGCCTGTAGCATGCACTCCACCTGTCAACTTGAAAGAAAAGATATTGCTTATTATGTCTTTTCTGAGAGACTGTAACCTCCATGATGGTGTGGATCACCACATCTGCCTTTTTCACAATCGGGTAATTGCTGCCTACGGTGAAATCTAATATATGGCAAGTGCTTAATAAATATGTACTGAATAAAACAACAAATGGAGAGTGGTGGATTACTGGTAACTCATGTTTGCTAACAGGTGAACCAGAATCCCCACAGCACAATTTAGCCTAGACTCCAGTTTTAAAAAATGAAAACAGAGCAGAGAATCTTAACCAAAATATCTTCATGCTTTTTATTCCCATTTTTGTCCATCATTGTTGCAACAGGAAGCTCTCTGCTTCTTAGCAAGTGTTCTAGTATGTAGTGTGCAATCAAATGATGAGCGTTAGTCAAAATCATAAGAGATTATGCCTCCCATTTGATCATTTCCCACAAAAACATAGTGGCATGGATTTCCTCAAGTTGATCACATTTCAATCAGGGAAACACCAACTCAGTTCTCCCCAAGATGTACATTACAGTCCCAATCAAGCATATTAATATCAACAATACCATTTTTTCCTCGATTATCCACTCCACTCGTTAAAATTGTCTATCTTGTATTTCATCCTCAGGGGCCTCAGTTTTCAGCTAAATAACCTTTTAAACAGTTCTTGTGTTTTCCTAAATTTTGTGTCACTGTTACGACACTGGATGATATTTAGATATAAATCTATGAATGTGATTACCTTGGGTGTATATTTATATATAAAGGAAATGCATGATCAACCATGTAACTAGAGCATCAAGATTTTGAAGACTGGTTTCACATTTAACAAGTATATTAAGTATATTTAACTGATTCAGAGAAAACTTATGGAAAACAAAGAGCAAATTATTTAGGGATGACTAGTATAAATGTCACATGGATATTGAAAAAATTTGAAAATTGTTTTGAAAGAACTGAAGCCCAGGAAATACACTAATCATGCTGCCATAATAAAACAATCTCACCATTTAATGCCATATACTTTTCAATTGTAAGTTTCTGAGAAACTTCCAGAGTCCATGCTTTATCCCACATATAAGATTCTGTGCCATTCAACAGGCAGAGAAAATTCAGAGGAACAGTGTTTGCCCCTGTGCAGATGACATATTTGTTCCCACAACCACTTGATTGACCCAAAGTCAGTATATTTTCCCAACTGCCAGGCTAAGGTATAAATCACTGGGCTGCAAAATGTCATTAAGTTGTGTCAGCTAACTTCAGGTATATTTAAAGCCCACCAACATGATTATGCATTTTCTTTTGAAAGAACTATGAGCATAGAGATATGGCACTCTATGCATATGACTTTTCAGTATGTGTTGAAGCACCACCATCCTTGTGGCATAACTTAGTGAAAGGCACTTTATTCCTTGACAGTGAGTGGAAGTTCATTCTGATGAGTCACACCCTCTTATACGAGCATGCTCATGTCTAATAAAGCCAAATATTTTTTTAAAAACACTCATCTTGACTTCCAGCTTCAGCGCTGATATCTAAATAACTTGAGAATTATCACCTCTACCCATACAATAAAAAACCTGGACAAACTAAAATTCAACAATTTCTTTTGGACCCATTGGAGCACTAATGTCATGGGCCAAACCACCACCATGAAATCTGGAAAGACAGGCAATTGCAGTCAGAGCTGAGATTGGCTTACCCAGAAGCCAAAGCGGCAAGAGCCAAGTACTGGCAGGAACAGTTAAATGCTAATTTTTAGGAGTTGCTGGAGGCTGAGTGTGGACTAGCATGAGGATAAGAACTCCTGTGGGTTCAGTCTTAGGAGAGAGCCCACACCATCATGGGTTTTATTTTTAAGAACCAGAACCACATCAGGTTCTCATGGTCTGACATAGATTGCCTTCTGGCTTTCACTAGTGGGATAGAATAGCAATCATTATGAAGTAAGCCCTGCATGTTCTCCATAAAAAATAAAAT
>NW_012114666.1:6218652-6264336 GCF_000951035.1 Colobus angolensis palliatus
AAGAGTTTATATAAAGGTGGAAAAAATAAAAACAAAACTTAGTTCACCTTAGAATCAGCAGGCAATACCTAATGAAAGGAAGTATCTGGCATTCATGCACAGTTGGGCCTTTCAGAATATCCACCTTCATTCCTCATTTTCTGATTCTTTCTGAAGACCTCAATTCCTGACCCCAGTTCTGTCTCTTGCTTGTACAAGGGAATACGTACTGAGTATATAATATCAGATTTTGCCTCATATGTGTTTTCGATATATGGCATGATATTTCCTTCTACCTCCCCATCAGAATTTAGCATGAATAAAGATATCTAAATGATCACTAGCATAATAAGGTCCAGACTGTCAGACTTATCAAGGCTGCAAGTTCAAGAACTCTTCTCCCATGCAGGACTTTTCAGTAGAAGCTGGATTGGTGAGCATAGACATTACAGGGCTGACTCTACGAATCCTCTTAGACATACTAGAGAAATTGTTGCAGGGAGGAGGAAGAAAGACACTAGTTTTCCATAAAGCAAAGCTCGTTGTTTTCTATGATAGCATTCTGTGGTCATTTACATTTGAGAAATTCTAGACCAGCTGAAAAACAAAAACCTAAGCGTGCTTCTTTAGGGCAGAACTGCTCAGTTCTCATGTGCTAATCTAAATGAATACCCCATATGGAGATATGGAAAGTAATAACTCCTAAACTTATTTAATTATGGACTTTTTTGGTGGTGATGGCAGTGATGGTGGTGGCATGCCTATTACCATTGTGAGGCTTAATAAAAGAGAATTTCAAAAACACTATCTTAGAGGCATAAATGGCCCCACGTACTGATTACAGTATTGTCAACAAATGTTTAAACATAAGTCATGTGTAAGACAACCCGTTTCTCACAAGCTTACACATGTGGACTCTCCTACTTTGTTCCAGTTCCTTCTATGAAGGGCTGGCAGTCTAAGGGTCAGGTCAGGCAAAGCAGAAGTGAAAATTACTTAGTTTATTTTCTTCATCACCAAAGTCAGCTGGAGGTGCAAGAGGTGAAGTTAAATGCAAAAAACACCTTCCTTTCCATTGTGTTATACAGTTTTTCCTATTGCTTTCTTGAACTTTGTTTGCCCAATGTGGAGCTAGTCTCCTCCAGTGGGTTGTGGCTCCTCTGCTTATTGTTCGCTTCATTTGCAAGTAGATATTCTAATTTTTATGTTTCTATTACAGAAGGGCCCCACTGCCAGTGAAACCAGGAGTGGTTAAGTGCAAGTCCACCTAGACTGAGACCTCTCCTCTCTTTCTTTCTTAGAGGCCAGTGGTATGTGTGGCTCATGTCTTCTGCAGTCATAATATAATATGGCAAACATTCTATGATATATCAGTCTTTTTTTTTTTTTTGAGATGGAGTTTCACTCTTGTCGCCCAGACTGGAGTGCAATCAATGATGCAATCTCGGCTCACTGTAACCTCTGCCTCATGGGCTCAAGAGATTCTCCTGCCTCAGCCTCCTGAGTAGCTGGGATTACAGGCATGCACCCCTATGCCTGGCTAATTTTTTGTATTATTAGTAGAGATGGGATTTCACCATGTTGGCCAGGCTGTTCTCGAACTCCTGACTTCAGGTGATCCGCCAGTTTTGGCCTCCGAAAGTACTGGGATTACAGGTGTGAGCCACCGTGCCAGGCCCAGTCTTCCTATTTGGTTTGTTTTGTCATCCATTTCTTATCGCCAGTCAAGGTCTTTTCAAAGCTTCTGTTTTACCTGAGTTTACTAATTTAACTCAATTTTACATGTCTAAATGAATATTGGAAACGTTGTCTACCAAATGATTCCCTTTCATCAATACTGCATTCACAACACATTCTAGTTTGAGAGAGGATAGAAATATTTCTGTATATAAATAACATAGAAAAACCTAATGCAGAATCTAGAAATAAACTAGTAAATTACTATTTGATTGGAGTGCCTTTTTGTTATATTCTTTAAAACAAATTGGAGTTGAAGCTCATTCTTTAGGACAATAACTATTAGTTTCCCAATTGTATATGAGGGAAATTAGTCTACAAGAAGTCTACAGAGTTGGCAATGTGACCAAGTTGTGTAAAACATAAGTCATGGACACCAAAAGCAGCTTCCTCTCTACAATTGCTCACGTGTGCTTTGTTGGAGGATTCCAATAGACAGCGTGCTTGGTAGAATATGTCCTTTCAAATTGGGTAGGGTCAATTAGTACATGATAATTTTTAAAAAGGAATTAATAAATATCTAAACATGAACAATACAGCCATTATATTGCTACATGATTTTCAATATCATTAAAGTATGTTGCTGCTTCTTAAAGTTGATTTATAAGTGACATGCAGATGACTAGTGCAAAATCCTGGTGCTTCCCTGTTTTGCTAAAATACGTCGAGAGGACTTCTGATGTTGGTTCTGTATGCACAGCAGACTGTGTGCCTCACCTCCACCTAAGGTTTTGGTCTGTGGCATGCTGTGGAATTCTCCTAAGGCAGCATATTCCGGAGTTGTGATTTTATTCAAATCGGTAAGATGTGGTGATGAAATCATTCCATGAAATCATTCCTTATAGGACCTTTCAGGTCTGTTAAATAAGCACATTGAGGAATTCCTGTTTCATCTCAAGTAAGCCTGTCACCGTAACCTAATTGCAATGTCTATGCACCAGGAAGAACGTAGCATTCTTGGGATGATTTTAGGAATTAATTATTTAAGTTTCCTATTTCCACTTAATAATCTTCAGAGATTAGTGCATTACACTTATCCCTTTATGATTTGCAAATTTGTCTAATTGTGGTTCTTGGTACCTCCAAGCACAACATTCTTAAATGTGTTCATTCCAATCTATGGAAGGATTGCTGAGCCAGGGCATCCGTAGGTAAGAAAAAACTTTGTAGGGCCAATCTACTAATAAAACCTGGCACGATGCTTGCTGCAAAGATGCTGCCTGTCAAAGGCTTAATCAGGGAGAATAATCTTGCCCACTGTTGCATCCGGGAAAATCATTGTCTATGACTTCAGAGAATAATGTCTTGTTAATTTAAGAGAGAAGCTGAAAGTGAACCCTTCTAGAAAAGTACATAAAGGACCGAGGATGGGGGATCCTTATTTAGGGTGCTTTTTTTACCCGTATCAGTGAAGTTTAAAAGAATTACAAGAAATCTTCTAGCTTGCTGTTTTTTGGGGGAGCGGGTTGATGATCTTCAGCCTCTGCACACCATCTGCACATTGCCCTGATCAGTTAAAACTGTAATTTGCATTGGGATTTAGGTCAGTTGTAGAGAAGCTACTGCATAGATCCTCACTATTTAAAGTGTGGCTCCCTGGTGGGTAGTATTGGCATCACCTGGGACCTTGTTAGAAAAGCAGACTCTTAAACCTCACCCCAGACCTATGGAATAAGAGTCCACATTTTAACTAGCTCTCTGGGATAGTTATATGCACAGTAAAATTTGAGAAGCACTGATTTGGGACATGCATCTCCAAAGTAGGGTACATTTACCCCAAGGAGTGTCCAAGAAACTTCACCGGGGACCATAAATCACAAACATTTATTTACTTTTATATACTTGTATTACTTCTATCTTGTGAATTTTAATAACATATATAATATTGCAATGTTGTACATGAAGGAAACTTATAAACAAACACATATTGGTTGTGCATGCTAAAAAATTTCCTAATGTCAAAATACTTGCCTTGCACTAGTCTTCCTCTGAGTATGGGCTGCAAACTACCTTTATCAGGATTAAATGGAGGAGGCTGATTAACCGTGTAGATCTCCAGGATCCAACCTGACCCACTGAAACCACCTCTGGGAGTTGGCATTGGAAATCTGCATTCTGAACAAGTTTCAAGGGCGATTCTGCTGCCTGTTAAAATTTGAGAACGACTGGGTTAGACCACCTTCTGCCTGCTTTGTTTGAAGTGTGATAATAGATGTTTGCTTGCTCCCCAACCCAACATCACTGTATCTTCTGTTTTACATTTGGCCCAACACCGAACCATGAAGATTTTCATTATATAGGTTGAGAATCCCTAACCCAAATTCAAAAATCCAGAATCCAAAATCTGAAATGCTCCAAAATCTGAAATGTTTTGAGCCCCAACCTAAGGTAGTGACACGTTTTTCTTTCTGATGGTTCAGTATATACCAACTTTGTTTCATGCACAAAATTATTTAAAATACCATATAAAATTACTTTCAGGCTATATGTATAGGATAGTTACGAAAAATAAATGAATTTTGTGTTCACACTTGCATACCACCCCCAAGATATCTCATTATGTATATGCAAATATTCCAAAATCCAAAAAATATCCAAAATATGGAACACTTCTGGTCCCAAAGGATACTCAACCTATATCATTTTATGCCATTTACATCATTCGTATATCATTATATCATTTCATTATGTCATTTAATAAAAATATCACTACAATGAGTTTGGAATATTTTTCAGGTTCTATAGATATGTACCATGAACAAAGGAAACAGTGGCCTTTCCACATACCCTCCTTTCCTAGAGTCAGTTGATATCTGGGCTTGTGAACTCTCCTGCCAGCCTCCAAGACAGGGAGTTAATAGACAAAACCAAATGGAGCTCAGAAACCCACAGTGGTCAGGAGGTGATTCATACAGGTATCATTTCTTAACATTCCTCTGCAGTATAGGAAGAAACCAGGTATGGATTCTACAGATGCCTTAAATTGGAAGGCAATTCAACCCATTTCTGACTCTCAGAGAGGTCCAAGTAACAATGTTGGCCAAGGTTAGGCATCCCTTTTCATGACCTTGATTTTCCTATTTGTTTCCCACATGGTTTAAAAAGCAGGTAGATGGTAAGTCAACCTTTCACATGTTTGTTTTGCTGGGGACGAGGAGTTCCAACAGACAGCATGCTTGCTAAGACAGCATCTTTCAGGCCGGGCAGGGGCAATTAACACAAGATAATATTTTTAAAGAAATTCGTAAGTATCTAAATATTAACAACATAGCCACTATATTTCTTTTCATTTTCCTTCTTTCTTTGTTACTTTCTTTTAGATGGAGTTTCACTCTTGTCACCCAGGCTGGAGTGCAATGACGCGATCTCGGCTCACTGCAACCTCTGCCTCCCAGGTTCAAGTGATGCTCCTGCCTCAGCTTCCCAAGTAGTTGGGATTACAGGCGCCCAACACCATGCCCACATAGCCACTATATTTCTACATGATTTTCAATATCCTTAAAGTATATTGTTGTTGCTTTTTAAGTTGATTTATAAGTGACACTGTGCACAGTGGGGCATAGAGACAAATAAGATAGAGTCATTGTGCAGAGCAGCTTGAAGTCCAATGTGAAAGAGTCATATGACCAATTAAATACAGAATAAAGTACAGAATGAAAAACAATGGAATCCTGGGAAAAATCTATGGAAATGTCCAATAAGAGAGCCATTCCATCTCCCTTGACAAGGTAGCAGGAGAGGTAAAGGAAGGCTACACAGCAAGGTTTCTCACCTGCTAGACCGAGCCTTGAAGAATGAGTGAAATTTTACCAGGTAGAGAAAGGAGCGCAGATGCAGAGAATAAATTTATTATTCCTAGACTCCACTCCTGCTGCCTCTTGTATCATCCATTTTATATAGTTTGTATATAGTGCAATGTGGGGTAGGCTCATTCTATCACCATCACCATCATCATCATCATCATCAACATCATTATCAACAATATTATTGGTTCCTTAGTTCGTGCCTTGCACATGTGCTTTCATGTGTGTTTTTTCATTTAATTCTCAAAACCGCCCTGGTATCATGTTCTACCATTATTCCTACCTTTCAAATGGGGAAATAGAAGAACAGAAGCATAAGTAACTTGCCTAAGGTCACACAGCTAGTGAGACGTATGATAGGATTTAAACTTAGGTAATCAGACTCATGATGTCTGTCAAGATAACTTGTTCCTGGTTGGTCACTGGCTCCATTAACAAGACATACATCCATTAATAAAGCCAAGTGTCATAGCCATGGCTTCAGTCACTGAATTAACTCTCCAGGCGAAGCTAAGTCCACAAGTTATTGCCCCTAGTGACCAAACTAAAGTGCTCTTCAGAAATCCATCATGTGCCATATTATTTTTATTCCCAAACTAGGTGATTTGTTGTCATGCTGCCAATTGTCTGGCAATCACCTGCCAGTTCTGGAAATAAACCCCACTACCGTTTAGAGAGCAATAAGGGGGAGCCCTTGATGTCTAGGAGTTGGCAGGAAGATGTGGATCCCACCACCCTCTAAATCCAATCTAGGCTAAGTTAATCACTATTGACCTATCTGGGCTGCAGATTTGGTCCCCATCCAATGTACTCTTTGGATTGTGGATCTGTGCCTCTGAGACTGTGAATATGGTCCTTTTCCCTGGCACTAAATTTCTCCTAAAATTTACTTTCTAAAATATTATTTTTAATGTTAAACAACCTCAAAATGCATTTTTCATGTTTATTGCCAGTGCATAAAATTACAATGCTGTGAACATTTTTAGCAGCATACCAATATCATGATCCATAATTTAAAAGGTGACTTCAGTATGGCAATAAGTTTCATGAGACACTGAAACCTCTGCAGAAAGTAGACAAATTAGGGACCAGCCATTCAACCAACATTTGAGAGGATGTGGCTAATTACTATGTTTCCACCATTATAGAGAACTGTGGGAAAAACTATTGTCTGCTCCGTGGTAGAACAGTGGTGGGGGAAATCATGGGAGTTGGGGTTTGTGAACAGACCTTTAGGAAGACGTGGATGATGTTTAGTCCATGTAGGGGAGTGACGAAATCAAGGTAAGAGGAATATGTCTTCACAGATTTCCCCCAATTAAAAAAAAAAAGAAAAAAGGAAAAAAATCAGCAGACGCACGCAAACCAAGGCTGTGTTGAGTCTACTAGAAAGTGAATGCTGTGTGTCAGGAGTGAGGCTATTAGCTCTCACTGGCTGAGTTTCACAGTTTGAAATTAATTTTTTTTCTGTATTTTCGCCCTCCTGAGGTCCTGACCAATTGCCACTTTGTCGGTGAGCTTTTTTAATTTTCAAGGAAGGTAGGTGGTGTGTGAAACAAATCAATTGCTTCTTCAGAAACCACATCTGCATGGCTTCTCACTTTAGCTTCTGCCAAGCTGGCGGCAACTTCAATATTTTTTTTTTCTCCAAAAGGTACAAGGCCCAATTAGGAAGCCAAGTGAATATGGAAACAGTTACATCAGGCACAGAAACTGCACAAGGATCACTTTCTTAGCGGAAGGTGATGGCTGATGGAAGTAGGGTGAGATTCTGGACAACGTGCACGTGCCTTCAAGTGGATAGAGGGGTTGCTGGTTCCCTCTGTGTGCTCACATGAAGGACCTGGTGACAGCAGGAAGATAATTACCAAGTGAAAAGCTCTAATGAAGCCATGGAAATTAGCACACCCCCAGCAAGTTACAGGGCCGAAAGCACGAGCACGCACACACGCCCACGTGTGCACGCACACGTCCCAGATGATGTGTTTAACACGACTCGCCCACCCTGGCATCGTTGCTCTATTTAGGCTAATGATGCCTGGGACAATCAGAGCTATCACTGCTCTGAAAATGATCAGTACCATATAGAAAGGCCCCCTGGGGAAATTTGGCCTGTTAAGGCTTTTCAGGTCTGATGGATTTTTTTAATCTATCTGCCAGACTGCTTTGAAAGCTAAATAGATGCCCATCAACAGGCTGTCTGTCAATGATCAACAACTTCACATATTTTGCTTGTGTTGACATTTTAGTTTCAATCTAATGGGTTGTTTGCCAGATGGCTGCTGTCCTCATTAGGGACTCTGAGGACATCAAGTAAGTATTCTTTGGGCTGGTTTATGAACAAAATGGCATGGCCTTTTGTTTCTAACTATTTTCTAAACTATTTTTGTTCTAACTATTTAAAAAGGTCTGAATTAACTGATGGATGGGCTTCAAAGGAGGTGTGTCTATGGCTATCATGAACATGTATGTATGAACATATACAGTAGGCATTGACAACACAATTCCTTCCGTTACTTAACTGAGAATAGAGGATGTGCTACATTAGGACAAACACATACATTTAGGAAAGGTGAACGTTGGTAAGGAAATAACTTAAGTGATGGCAACTGAAGGTTTGAACTCATTCAACACACCAGATCAAGTATTCTTTAACATCTTGGCTTCTGAGGATTATCACATTTCTATCTGTAGCATGACTGAAAAGTTTAACATGTTGTCCTGTCCCAAGGTAGGTTTCTTAAGTTCTCTATGCGTTCCTAGCTGTATTCTTTCCTTAGTCAATCTCACTTAGCCCTATGAGATTGTTTTAAACATCATCTATGGTCAGTGATTTCCAAATTGTATCCCAAGCTCTTATTTTTTTCACAGGATCTTACTCCTGTGTCCAACTACGTATTCGATTTCTCACATGCATCTCAAATCAACAACATCTTAAAAAGAACTTTCTAAATATTTTTTTTTTTGCCAAAATATCCCTCATCTGCTCACTTTTATTCATTTCTGCTCCCACAAATCAAAGCTCCTTACTTGGATTATTGCAATTGCCTTCCTAACTGGTCTCTTTACTTCTACTCTTGTTAGTAGACAATCCTCTTTTCACAGCAGCAAAGGGTGTCTTTAAAAGATATTCAATACATCACATTAAATTTCCTACATAAAACTCACCAATGACTTCATAATACATAGAGAACGTCTCCCAACTCCTTACCATGTAACTATGTAGGACCGGGCTACACCTACCTTTCAGTTTCCACCTCCTAACATTCCCCTGTCCACCTATGCTCCAGAGATGTCCTACAGCATACTCAGCTTGTTTCTTCTAAGGACTCTTGAATTCATTTTACCTCAGCCTGGAATGTTCTGTCCCTAATATTCTAGTTTTTCTTGACCCTTAAGTTTCACCCCAGAAATTCCTAACTACTCTTTCCAGAATATTCCACCCCAGCCACTCTATCATGTCACCCAGTGTTGATCTTTTCTCTTCACTTGCCACTATTGGCAATTGACTTGTTCATGTATTGTCTTTCTGGTTTATGGCCTTGTCTTTCCAAACTAAAATCTAAGTTCCATGGACCCTGTGTTGCTCCCTACTGCATCTGTGACACTTGGAACAGTAACTAGAAAATATAAATGCTTAATAAATATTTATTTGTTAAACAAATTGTTATGGATTGGGTGTTTTCCCCTTCACCCACCCAAATTTATTTGTTGAACTCCTAACCTGTATTGTGATGGTATTAGGAGTGGGACTTTGGAAGGTAACTAGGTTATGAAGATAGAACCCCATAAATGGGATTAGTGTCCTTATGAAAGACGTAAGAGCTTGCTCTCACTCGGCTCTCCACTATGTTAGGATACGATGGGAAGATGGCCGTCTGCAAATCAGGAATAGTGTCCTCACTAGACACCAGATCTCCTAGTGCCTTGATCTCGGACTCCCCAGCCTCTAGAACTGTGAGAAATAAATGCATACTGTTTAAGCTACCCAGTCTATTGAATTTTCTATAGAAAACTAAGCTGATTAGGACACAAAAGGATGCTTCAGTATAATACAATTTAGCACAGAATTACATATATTCTTTTACATTGTATAGAGTTTTGGGTCTTATTTTCTCAACTGTATTAAAAACTCCTTGAAGGGAGGAACTCTGATAATCCCTCACTGGCATCATTGCAAATACCAATAAATGATCATTGATAAATTTACATATAAACAAAGCTTTCTTTTTAGAATATTCTTTCTATTGGACAGCCATATTCCCTAGCTCTCTTCAGTTACATTCAACAAAAGGCAAAACTGAAAATAAAAATGAAAACTTTGTTTATGGAGGGAGTGGATGCATACTTCAAATTCAACCAAGGGATTAGTAGCAAAAGAAATAAAAACAAGGAAATTTAGGGAAAAACAATACAAATCATGCAGTAGACTTCGTAAATGTAGTTATGAAAAACATTTAAAAATCCCTGCAGTCAGTACTTCTATTAATTAATTTATTCACTCATTTAGTAAATATACATAGAGCTCCAACTACATGATGGATTGTTGCTGTAGAACAGTAAACTTGAGACACTGTTCGCGACCTTTGAGGATGATTGACTAATGGAAGAGACAGACAATTGCTCAGATAATTACAATACAGGGTAAATGGTAGTAAGAAATGAATAGTCACAGGAGGTGGAGAGACCCAGACAAAACTCTGATTTGGCCTAGAGGGTCCAGAGAGCATCCCAGAAGTGGTTGGCCACCTTGTGTTAATGCTGTGTTCCTCACATTTTTAATGCACATTAACAATCACCTAGGAAACTTGCTAAAATGCAAATTCACAATTCCTTGCCTAGGATCCTGATGCAGGTGGTTTATAAACCACATTTTACAAAACTGTGCTTAGTAGGTAAGATGAGGTTCTTCTGAGTCAGACACCTCTGCTTGTGAGCCTCAGCTCTGTTCTCATACGTTTGCCGTATGGTAAAGTTTCTTGACCTCCCTGACCTCAGCTCCCTTGCTTGTATAAAGGGGATGACAATATCAACCTCATGCAGTTGTTGTGAAGACATAGATAATGATGGTGAGACATAAACACTACACCTGGCACATAGAAATGCCTCATAAACATAGCAAAGGTCATCATCATCAATGTTATCATCAACCTAACAAAGCAAAGGGAAATGTCTCAAGCAGAAGAAACAAAAAATCCCAGCCATTGTATATAGTATAACAATACAGTCTAGACCAAGGGTCAATAAATTTAACCTACTGCCTGTTTTGACTCTGGAGCCAGGCCACTGGGGCTTGAATCCCAGCTCTGATACTTGCTAGCCGTGAAACCTTGGGTAAGTGACTTCACCTTTATGTGCCTCAGTCTCTTCTAAGAAATAGAGATAATATGAGTACCTTCCTCATGGAGTTGTTGTGAGGACTTTAATAGATACAGTCTTTAGACTAGAGCCTGGCATAGAGTAAACACTCCATAAATATTAGATACTATTATTATTAATATAGGATAGGTCTTTACTTGTTTACTGAATCTTAATGGTTTATGAAAACTGGCTTGAATGGGATATCTATGGCTATGGCTTGAGGCAAAGAAGATGAAGGAAAAACAGATTTGCTCTAGATGAAGCAGAGTTCATCGAGAACTCATTTTCATACCTAAGTTCATTTTTATATCTAAGAGTCAAATCACTGAAAACTCTCTGTGCCCTTCTGAGCTGTTATTTCATATGGATGCATGGAAAAACAACCAGACTCTTCACAAAGGTCTAGCAACAAACAAGCAATCAACCACAAATATGACCAAATTCTATTTATGTGAAGATTCTCTTTGTGTGGTTTTCCTTTTTCACACATATAATTTTATTTTCTTGGCCTGGCCACCTCACTGTCTGTTGCTTCAGCTGTGGTGGCATTCTCTTAATAAATACTGTGTAAACTCATTTTTCTACTTTGGTTCTTTTTCCAATCCTTTCTTCTCTTGCAAATCTGTGTATCCTACCCCAGACAGCTCTGTTGGAAGGTGTTGCAGACACACTTGCTATGTAAGTGGTGATTAATACAGACTGAAGTTAGACAGACCTGAATTTGAATTCCTACTCCGTTCCTTACTTGCAAGTTAACTAACTTTTATTAGCCTCAATTTATCCACCAATAAAACGGGGATGATAATGACCCCCACTTCATAAGCTTGACATGAGGAATAAGTGAGATAACACATATAAAGCATCTGCCACATAAGATATGACACATATCTTATGATACAAATTGCCCAATAACTATTGCTATTTTTATTAAGAAAATCTGACGCGCAGAAATTTTGGCTTGGTATTTTTGAGTAACACTGCTATGAAATGCTTCATTCCAATTATTCAGCAAGTGAATAGATTCCGCCCTTCTAGAAACACCATATTTTTTCCTCAAGAACATTTAGGCACTTTCTGACTGTTATTAAATTAAAATGTTTATCCCTCAGGAGAGAAAACAATCAACTCCCACACCAATTCTATTTATGAAACAAAATGCTTTGGTTTTTCCCTGACTCAAATCCTCTTTTATGTACAATCTCTTTGAAATAGAAGGGTGTTTAGAATGATACACTCTGTGTGTGTGTGTGTGTGTGTGTGTGTGTGTGTACGTGTATGCATGTTTATGTTTTTGTTTCTGGGAGAAATTGACATTTGGGGCTTGTCATGAGAGAAAACCTTCATCTGCTCCCAAACAGGAACCAAGACCATTGGGGGGCTTCTTGGTAGCAGGGGAGCTTCTGAGCCCTTGTGATGTGTGTGCAACAGCACTATGTGTGCTCTGTGAGTGGGGTTTGGTGGGAGTCTCAACAGCAGAGACAGATAGGATCAAAATTTGCACAAATGTTTGCTCTCTTTCTTGGGGAAGATAAGACACAGCCAGACATCAACCAGTCTTCTAAAATTCAGATGAACACACACATTTCTATTAATTTGCATCCCTGTATCTGTGCATCTTCATTCTTATTTCATATTTTAAGTTGTCAGTCAAAAGGAAGTCATTCCTAGGGAGAACCAAGTACCTTTCTGCATTTCTGTTGATGTAACCCACATTTTATAGTTCAGCTTAAAGGAAACACCATTTACTTGGAATCAGGAATTTTGAGTTTGATCCGATTTCTACTTCAGTGCTGACATCAGAGGTTACTTTCTCTGGGAATGTTCTCATGCCTAACCTCACAAACAACCCCCATCATGGGTAGCTCACTTTTCAATATGATTGCGTAATATGGTGTGGCTATTGCATTAATAGTCTTCTACTGTCTTGTTATTGTCTAATTGTTTCTCCCTCTTTGGCCAAAGTGACTCAGCCTTTTGTCTATGAATTCCCAGGGTCCAGCCTAGTTCAGTGCTTTGTGCTCAGGAAAAGTCTGGTGAGTGACTGGGGCATGAGGATCAGAGAAAGGAGAAAAGAGATCACCATACAGAGGCTACAAGTACTGTCCAGATAGGGCAACCAACTCATCCTAATGTGCCTGGGACAATAAAAGTCTCAGACACACTGGGATGGTGGGTCACCCCATTTCTACATGAGAAATCTTGTCCAAGTTGTCTCATCCCTTCGTGTCATACTTCTTTGTATGCCTTCTTCTTCGCCATGGGAATCATTGTCAGAATCTTCTTCAGCACCATCAATGAGTACTACCTCAGTGAATAGAGGTGGTATCTGTGGATTGTGTCTGCCCAGTCCTCCATTTTACCCTTTTAGTAAGAGCACCCCAGGTCTCCTCTAGGGGGCCTTTCCTTCTCCAATGTTACTCCAAGTGGTTGGCTCCTCCCTTGACTTCAAGCTTGAGAACATAACCCAGGCCTAGCCAGTCAGAGAAATCCCTTCAGCTGTGTTGGTTAGTTTAGAGATGATCATGTGACCCAAGCCAGGCCAATGAGACACACTTGAGACCCTGGGTAGAAATGTGGAGGGAGATGTGCTCTTGTGTCACCAGGAGTTTAGCAGATAGGCCGTGAGTCACGGTGTGGAGGACAGCCAATAAGAGAGTGGCTTGCTTCGGTGCAAAGTCAACCCAAAGGGAAGCAGCACTGAGAGATGGAGAGAAACGCATCCTGACAATGTCACCAAGCTGTGGGGCCAAGCTCTGCCGGACTGGCCGTGGCCGTTTTGGTGAAATAAGTATATTTTAGTGCTTTGATTTGTTTGACATAGAGCCACATGTAGAGTCCCAACATAGTAAATTTACATCCACACAGGATGCTGAAGAGCAGATTTTGTATATTTGACTTCTAATCTTCCTTAAATTTCCAATATTAAAAAAAAATCCCTTTTCTACCCACGACTGTACTGCTTTGCATTTTTATACCTAACAGTCAAATGTAGTCTAAGTAGTGTATAAATAAAGTATTAACAACAGAAAGAGGAGTTCCCATCTCATTGGTGTCTGCTGTCTGCCCCCTCCCACTGAACACGGTTACTAGGCACTATCACACAGCCCACTTATTTGATTAGGATCAAATAAGGTAATACATGTAACAACAAGGTAATGCATGTGCCTAACTTGTATTGTGATCAATAAATTTTAGTTATCCTTACAATCATGTAACTGATATTATTGACTTTTCATATTTTACGATAGGCTCTTGGTGTTGTCAGACTCAAATTTGGCTTTGAAGATTATTGATGTGCAGAAATATGTATATTTTTGAAGGCACCAACTGGTGTCTTCACTTTAGCATGACTTTCTTGTTCCCTAATTTAATAAAGTGATGAAGCCGGTTTCTTTATAAAAAGGGCTATAAGAAGAGTGAAATCTCTAGCAGAACTGTAAAAGCCAGTTTGGAGTAAAGATATATTCAAGAAGCACATGGGTTTTAATGGAAGTCACTGTAGGAGAAAGGGAAGAACTTTAACAAGTATTTCCAACTTTGTGAATCAGTGTTAACAGACCTTGTCTCTATGAAATATATATATTTTTTAGTTACCAGCCTGGGCAGCCTTGTCTCAAAAAAAAAAAAAAAAAAGGAATCACAGTTAATACTTGATTGCATATCATCAATGAACTTTTAAAAGGTCACGAGGTAGTATATTTAGGAAAAGCAAGACCACCAATAAAAACAGGAAATGAAAAAAGAAAAAGCTAAGTATGAGAAAAATCCTTCCCAACTCCACTTTTTGAGTTTTCACATCTTTATTGCCAATACAACTCAATTGCAGATTTCCTCAAATTTCTTCTCACAGGCTTTTTCAAACCGAAACAAACCTTGTGCTAATTCGATTTCAGATGCCGAAATGTCAGGAGCAGAGTGGTGGATGAGGATGAGATTGACAGGATTCCGGGGTCCATGGGTGTCTCATGTGAATTCAACATAGGACTTCTCCAGGCTCAGTCAGGAAATGAACAAGCTTTGCAAGGTCGGAAAGTACTTAGGGAATAAAGAACTGATTCCATAGTGTTGCGGTTCCTTCCCTCCCTCATCTCTCTTTGTCTGCATTTCCTTTTAACATGCCAGTGGTCAAAGTGAATAATGATATATTTTTGTTGTTGTTTAAGAGAAGCCCTTGAAAGCCATTCTGAGACTGGGGTCCAGAAATCTAATCTTTGTTTGCTTCTATGTTTAGTGGGGATTCAAATCCCAACTTAATTTAATCTTTTGACTTATCCTGCAGGTACTGCCTGATTATATTCCATTGCCACCAGTAATAGGATTTCAGGGACAGAATCTTGCTATTAGCACTTTGAGAAACAAAAGTGGAACACAAACCGTCTCTGGCATTAGTCAATGAAATCCGCCGTAAATGAATGACTGCTTTCCCCAATGTTTTCCCTACTGCGTCATTTTAATACGCTATAGCAAGAATACATACAAAAAGTTGTAGATTCCATTGATCTCCAGAAAACCTTGAATTTCAACTAAAATGTGGAACTTGAGAGATCATATGCCCACAGCCACCATAACAGACAGGTCCTGGTACAGATTTGTTAGTAATTTCAATGATTCATTTATATAGCCATTCGTCTTAGAGTTTTATAATAGTTGGTAATTTTTAATCAACATAAAAATCATGTATAGCCTAAATGAAAAAGGAAAAATGTCCACCTCTTTGAGTAGGCTGTTTGGGTTTCATTCCTGGCTCCACCTCTTGCTAGATGGGCAACTTTACATAAGTCAAAGTTTCACTTGAGTAAAACCTCTCTGTGGCTGTTTTCTCGTCCATGAAATGGGGATAGCAATACTATCTGTCTCTTAGGATTTTTGAAGGATTAAATAAAATAATGCATGGAAAGCCTTTGGGAAATCCATTAGCACACAGTCAGTTTACATAAAATATTACTATGACACTATGAAAAATAAAAGAAAATGCAGAAAAGTGAAAGAAAGAAAATAAAATAACACTTCCTGCCAAAGAGCCATGATCTCCGATTTTGTATGTTCTTCCTCTGTTGAGATTCTTTAGATTTCTTTACTATGGAGAAAGTGGAGCATATGCTATAGGAAAGAAAAGTAGAATGCAAAATCCAGTTGAGTAAACATCTGAAAAGATTCTTAAGCTCAATAGTGATCATTAAAACAAAGAGATATTAGATTTTCACCTAACATTTGGACTGAGGTAAAAAACTATTTTAATACGCTGTGTAAGGGATGATAAAGTGATGTTCATAAACATTAGGGGTCTTCACTGCAAGCAGCAGTGACATATTTGGGCTGATTTCAGCAAGAAAGGTAATTTATTATAATGTTATTGGGTCACTCACAGCATTCCTGGAAAAGCTGGAGAATTAAGTCCAGGACTAGAAGCTGTGCACGTGGCCTCAGGTGACATGCAAAATTGATCCAGTGTTAGGTGCCACCACATGGCTTGCTGATACCCCCTCGGTGCGGGCCTTGACTGCTGCCTGAGCCCTCCGGCCAGTGCTCCTCCAGGAACTTGATCTGGAGCTCAGAACCCCACAGCTGCCAGGGAGATGGCTCTGCAGGTCCCTGCTTCCTCATTCTGACTCCCATTCCGATTCTGGGCTGGCCTGAGCCCCTCTCATTGGAAGATCCCGGATGACAGCTCAGCTTCAAGGCTGCAGGGAGAAGTGAGCACAGGCAGCTTCAGCAGCTACTCGGGGAGGCAGCCTTGACCTTGAATCTAAAGGGATTCCTTAAACATAGAAAGAGGCTTATGGTATATAGAAAAAAAAATGACCAGAGCATATATGCGCTACTAAAAGACATAATCTTATATGACCTGTGAGTATAAAGTGGTTTCTTCTTTATCTGAAAGCAGTTTCACGATATGCATCGAGAAGCTTAAAATCATTCATATCCTTTGACTTTATAATAATTTCACTTCTGATAGTTTATCCAAAGGAATTTATCAGAGAAACTAATCCTTATGTACAAAGATATTAACCGAAGCTTTACATATTGATAAAAAAATTGACAATTATCTAAATATCTTTACAATGAAGGGATGCTTCAACAATGTTAGATCTATTATTTTCAACATTATTAGAATGATATTGTTAAGGAAAAAGTGGGAACTGTGAAAACTATCATTTATAATGCAATTGTGAGCGAGATGCTGTTTTAAAGGATTTGCACGAATGGTCTCACGAAATCATCCCAAAACCACGGAAGGTAAGTGCCATATCCAAAGGGAATTTAAGTAAATTGACTTAAGAGAAAGAGGAAGAGGAAGAGATTCTCTGGCTGACAGCCCAGAATGTTTTTAGGTACGTACATCTCTCTGTTGTATTTTGGAATCTTCCCGAAGTATACCTTTGTTTTAGCAACAGAAAGAGTTGCCATTTGCCGCAGTGGCACGCTGACATTTCTGAGCTGCCTTTGGAGCTGGACTTATCTTCCCATATGCTAAACAGAGAGGGCTTACTTTAATCCTTAGCCTCACTCCTCATTCATCGCCCTCTGTGAAAATGTATGATTGTTTGCTTTTTTTTAATGAAATGTTCACTTTAGGATAGTTTTGGATTTACAGAAAATTTGCAAAGTCAGTACAGAGACTCTCGATACACCTCATACTCAGTTTCCATAATTATTAACATTTTACATTAGTAGGGGGCGTTTTCACAGTTAATGAACCATTATTAAAACACTATTATCAACTGAAGTCTATGCTTTATTCAGCTTTCCTTTGTCCTTCCCTAATGTCCTCTTCCTGTCCCAGGATCCCACCCAAGATACCATATTATCTTTAGTCATCATGTCTCCTTAGGTTCCTCTTGGATGGGGTGGTGTCTCAGATTTCCCTTATTTTTTATGACCTTGACTGTTTTGAGGCGTATTTTGTCAGGTATTTTGTAGAATGTTCCTCAGTTGGGATTTGGTTAATGTTTTTCTCTTTATCAGCCTGAGATTATGAATTTTGGGGGAGAAGACTGAAGAGGTAAAAGGTGCCATTTTCAACACATCACATCCAGGATGGACACTATCAATATAACTTATCACTGTTAGTATTTACCTTCATCATCTGGCTGAGGTAGTCTTTGTCAGGTGTTTCCACTATAGGGTTACTCTTTTTTTGTCATTTTTTTCTACTGCACTCTGGAAGGAATTTACTGTGAACACTCCATACTTAAGGGGTGGGAAACTATGCTCCACTTCCTGGAGGGTAGTGTATCTACATAAATTATTTTGAGTTCTTCTTCATGTAATATTTGTCTACTCTTCCATATTTATTTGTTTATTCAATCATGTACTTATATCTTTAGAGACATACAGGTATTTATTTTGTACTTTGAACCACTACTACTTACTGTATTTTGTTGCTCATTTTGTTTGCCTTTGAACATCAATGAAGACAGTTAATAAAACCATGTCCACCCCTAACCCTGAGGTACCTGAAGCCAGTGAAGAGTCAACACCCAACAAATCTCTGCTGAGCACCTACTGTGCGTGCCACAATGAGATGGTGCTCTTTAGCAGGTAAGAAATGCAATCAGCATGCAACCTTTTTGTTTCTAATCTTTTGTCCATGACCAAGCATTTGATGACATCATGGAACCAAGTTGCCCAAGGGTTTTCTTCCATGACTCTTCATATAAAGCACTCCCTGGTGGTGAGGTCAATAACACCCATTCATTCACTGGTTTGTTAGTGAGATCCAGAGTTTCTCCTCCACTCTATTGTCCAGTGATTCAGGTCAGCTCCCTTTTTCATTCCTTAGCGTGTTCATTTCTGATTTTCACATACTCCTCAGTGTCTATTCTTTCAGCATTGACCTTGTTCACCAGAATACCATGTAATTGGAAAGAAGAATCTAATGCATGGACTCATTCATCTTCCATGTCCTTCATTTGCAGCTTACGTATATGTATTTCCACCACTACTCTCTTTCATTTGGCCTCCTGTAATCCAAAGCCAGTTTCCCCATCCCTGTTCTTGATACCCTTCCCATGATCCTAGAGACTAACTTTGTTTAATTGTTCCATTTCTCTTGTATGTTTACTCTTCTGTCATTTTCAACCGACAAACACATCCACATCACCACACCACCCTCATTGTTACCAATAGCTAACATTTTCTGAAGACTTAACTATGTATCAGGTGCTGTAAGAAGCACTTCATGCGTGTTTCACTTAATCCTAACATCCACCTTACAATGTAGGTGTTATCATTATCCCCATTTTTTTTAAACAGAAAACAGGCTGCAAGAGAGAAGGGAATTGATCAAGATCATGCTGCTAGAAATTGACCAAACCAGGATGAACATTATAGCAACATGCTGCACAAAGTCTCAGATTTTCCCACTGACTTGAAGGACTGTTTTCCCTGCTTCTTGTTCACTTTGTTCTGAGCAAAATATGAAACACATTTGTTTCACTTAACTCTTCACCTCACCAGCCACAGACATACTAATCCATGCCTCTCCTTCAAAAAGTCTGTGTTCAAGTAAAATTTTAAATAACCATATTAAATCTTCAATCCCCTGCAGAGGGATGGTCAGGGAGCCAACAAAGTGAGCAAACACACCTTACAAACAAAACTATGGATTATCCACAGTCCCTAAACTGGATTATCCACAGTCCCTAAGCAGGAAGTTTTAAGCCAAGCTAGCTGGGAGCAAACAAAACACTTAGTGCATGCTTAATGGCATATATCTTAACAAATATCTCAGGGTTAGAAGTGTGAACGGTCAGAGGAGGAGAGAAATGTATCCTAGGCCCCTATATGACTGCAAAATTAAGAAAACAGGGCTTGGATTCTGGCCTCATGTGCTTTGGATTTCTCTTCTCTCTCTCTCTCTTTTAATGGACAAAAGAAGCCTTCTAACCAGCAAGGTAAATAGTTCATGGGTTATTTATTTTATCTCTATTCCTGGTTAAATTGAGTTCAAAATAATTAGATAACCCCAGAAAAGCTGTGACTGGTACTGCTAATTCCACCTAATGATTTTCCCTCGCAGTTGCCCAGTGAAAGGGGTTATCTGTTAAAACAAGCTTTAAACTATTAATAGAGTGAAATTACAGCTTCAGCAGCTAACCCCAGGTAAAGTGGTTCTGGTCAGGTATGAAGACTCAAGGTTGGGGCCCAGTTACGCACTTCCCCCAAGCGACCTTTCTTTTTCACTCCTAGTTGACTATTTCATACCAGACGTAACAGTTAACTTGCTCTCGACACCTTACACTATTTGTGGCCTTAATTGAGGGACCTAAACAAACAAATTAATCACCCTGGCCCATAAAAATGACAGAATTCATATGGTAGCATTCTTCATTCTCTCCAATTTGTTTTCCTGAAATCCCTGCAGCGATTTATTTGCTGAATATGCGAGTTTTTCCCCCTTATGAAAATTACAAATTGTTGTTAAGGTTAACGAGTTAATATTCTCATTCAATATTTATTTTATGGGAAGATGGAGGAAGCACGAATGTTCCTGTACTTCTTTCCACTGCAAAGTCTGGTTTCTTAATCAAAATGACAAGGACACTGTCCTTTGGATGATACTCTGAATCATCAGGACTAAAAAATGAGCTTTATTAATCAACAGACCTGATTAATTATTATAAAGTGCGGCTCCTACATTTCTGTACATTTTAATAATTCCTGCAGAAGGCTAACAATGTCCCCAGAGATGTGGAGGCTTTGGGGTTTGAATTTTTCTGAGCAATGTCACAATAAATAGTCAAGAGTAGCACTGTTCTTTCTCTAATCCACTTCGCTTCAAACCAGCAAGCCAGGGACAGTCTTCTCTTTCTTATTTCCCATCTATAATTCATCATTTGCATACAAAGTAAGGAGCCAAGAATCAGCGGTTTCATCAGTTTTCAAAATACCAAGGGACAATGAGGGTGATTTATTGCAGACCACATGATCTAGTTCACATAATCAGAATATTTCTGGGGAAAACAGCCTGACATGATTTCTGGATAAGGATGACCACGTCAAAGACTGATAGGAGGAAGGCCACAGTGTGACAAACTCCTGCGAGCTGCAACATCCTGATCTCTTTTCCCAGACACACCCGGTGCAAGTACCCACCCACAATGGGACATTATCCAGCCTTCTCGGGCTGTCAGGGAGACACGCATTTGCAAGCCTCCTAAACAACCTCTTTCATACATCACCTAGCAACTGATAGGGCAGCAGAAACGTACTCTCTCGACTGGGGTTGTGGTCGCACAGCGCATATACAGTGGTCAAAGTCATGGGACTATACCCTTAAAATCTGTGCATTTCACTGCATGTGAATTTGACCTCAATTGATATATATATTTTTAAAATTGTATAGCAGGTAAGGAGATAATTCAAATAGCAATGTATACATGCCTATAATGCAATAATAATTAAAAATAATAAACATATATACGTGCATGTGTAAAAATAATAAAGTTATACATGCATACATAAAAATAAAGATATGCATGCATATACATACACATACACCTGCACACATATATCTGTATATCTATGTTTATTTATTTATATACATATCTATATTTGTGTGTATATCTATACAGATATATCTATACAGATATATGTGTGCTGGTGTATATGTGTATGTATATGTATATGTAATATCTATGACCAGCTGGCTGCTGCTTCTTATTCTCAGAATGGCTCTAAAGTACACATGGAAGTAAATTTGCTTTAAAAAGGGACAGTAACTTCCCTGTCTGAGGATCTCTTGGAGCTTAAATTGTCCTACCCCTGTGAGTTTTCCAGGGTGACTATGAAGCTAGCAGATCCTCATGGTTTATGACTTTTGGGGCATTAGGACAGGGGTTCTCTGTTCCCTACGTTAAATGATGATGAAGCAGCTCCAAGATCTGCAGGCTCCCAGAAGAACATCTTACTCCAGGAATTTCTCGCCATGGTGTATATACACATTGGCATGTCATGGTCTGTTATGAAGTGAGTTGCAAGCTAATCATTGCCAGTAGTAAGGTACTAGAATTTATAATAACCTAAAATATAACAATGAATTAGAATTGATGCAAGCTTATATCTACCCACATATGAATCTCACCACCACATTCATGGCAGACTCATGACTATATCCACGTGGTAAGTTTATGGGAATCTCTGTTTTTAACACCTAACATATGTGGAAAGAAAGGGTATCTTCGAATAGGGACCAGGTAGATGGGCCTGAGGCAATTTTATGGATTTTACTTCAAACAAAAGCATCTTGGGAAAAGTGGAAAGTTACCTGGGCCACCAGGAGCAGATATGGCAGCCAGAGATGGAAAAATAAAAGCCATTCTGTGATCAGAACAAGGAGTATGCAGGTGAAATCTGCATGGGTGACAGCCTAGGGCCAGATTAAAGTAAGGACAAGTCAATGAATGCAGCGTGGATCCGTGACTCCAGACCCCACCCACACCCACCTCTGCTTCCTATCCAAGCTCCTTGAACTTAAAGCCAACCCTGAGAAACAGGGAGTACCATGAACTGAAATATTTTATTTCTATCATTTAACATAATAGAGATTTGCATCAGCTATGAATTTGGTTCAGAAGTATATAATAGAAAATCCAGATAACAATTAATAAGATTAAAACTACTTCTCCCTCATGTAAGCAAAGCCTGTGGATAGGCATTCTGGGGCAGCTATGATAGTGTCAACATAAGTAGAAACTTAGGGTTTTTTTCTTTCTGTTCTTCTATTCTTAACACGAGGCTTCCAATTTCAGGATCTTTCTGGGAGTCTAAAAACATTGGCTGCTAGAGCACCAACCATTGCATCAGCAGTCCAGAAAAAAAAGGGGAGAGGAAGCATGAAAAAAACAAAGAACATTTAGATGTCCCACTTTAAACACCCACATACCAACTCACTTTCATCTCATTGGCCAAAATGTGTTACATGGCCAATGCTGACTTCAAGGGTGACTGTGAAATGTTGCTTGGCTCATTGTCACCCACCACACAAAAAAATGAAATATTTATCACAAAAGAAAAAAGGGAAAAGTATGTATCAGAAAATCAATCAGTAGTGTATGCCACAAGACTTACAATAGAAATTAATTTAGACAACATCAGAGATGTTATGAGTCTTGTAGAAAACTGTGTGTCTGGTCTCAGATCGGCATCAACCTCAGCTTTGATAATGATGTTCGTTGAGTAGGAGGGAAAAGGACGCAGTCACAGAGCACACAGATATTGGGATAAACCACAGCCTTTATTCTCCATGGTGGAGTTCCAGTGAGAAACTATTACAGTGTCATTTGTAGTTATGCTGGCATGAATCACTCTCAAGCTTTACTTCTCAACAAAATTGTTTTGAGAGTTCATCAAAGTCTAACTCACCACTGAAAGTTGTACGGGTGACTCTATCACCCAAAATGAATGTCACCATGGAACAAAAATATCAAGAACGCCTGGCTTGCCCATCCCTAAAAAATACAAAAGAGGAAGCAATGTGATTCTATTCCACAATACGTTTGGGAGGCAGCCCCTCTGACTTTCTTGAGTGTTTCTCGGGTGTTTCTATTAAACATACAGTGAGTCTTTATAAAATATATGCCAGATTTCTTCATGGGACACAAGTGTTGTAAGGTCAGGACACACGCAGGTGCCCACATCAGAGTTTTGTGTCTTTTCCTGCATTTATCAATGGTGCTCTCGCTTTCGCCCTGAAGTTGAGTAGTAGCATCTTAGGACTCTGGAACCCTGGGCTTCCCCACCATGCCTGCATTTTACCCTGTAGAAGTACAAGTTCTAATCACAGATAACAAGTAAATGAGATTATGATGTTAGCTTTCTCCAGAGATAACAGCAGTCCAGATCATAAAACTACCATATGGCAGATTTGGCAGCATTTGCTGAGCGCCATGGATTAATTATCACATAGACAGACTCTGGTCCCCATTTGCAAGTGCCTCGGGCCCCCTGTGGCAGGAATTGGCAACCCAGTGAAGGCAAAAGCCTGTATTATGTTTGGCAGGGACACGATGTGACCTTACTGTGGCCAGTTCTGTCATCTCTTAACATTTCGCTCATGATTAAGTTTATCATTTCAAATAAACACAAAATGTCAGGTCTCTGGGTCTACTTAACATGGAGAGCCAGAATAGACTTCTCTTTGATTTAAAAGGGTCCAGGCCAAGGGAACGATCTGATTAGCTCTTCCATCTGACTTTTATTAGAGCTATCGGATAATATAGTGAGAGTAAAATCCTTGTTCTGATTGGCTGGTTGCCACAAACCAAACCCACAGGGCATTTGCCATGATCCCCTTGACATCTCCAGGTTACTGACTCAAAGCAGTGATTACTGGCTTGATCCTGCTGGAGTTCTGCCTTTCAGCCTGGCACCTACTAGCCCTGAGTCAATTCCTTTCCCATCGATCCTGGTTCTCCATCAGTTGAGGATGCCTGCACATCCCTGATTTTCCTTCTGTTCCAACTCCCACTGCTAAGAACTGGTCGGAGTGCTTTTCAAATGTTCCCCATCTGGAGCTTGAGTCAATATTCCATTTTCAGCAGATGCCTGGCTATACTTCGACTTTGGACACACGGTGTTGGAACGGTTTACTTCTCAATGATTTCTTCACTCAACTGGAAACAACCAGGTAGAAGGGGTGAGGGAGAAATGCTTCTGTAACAGCTTGGTTCTAAAGGTGTCACTGTAGAAGAGATGCTACCCATTTGATTTCCATTTAAAGTTTAGGACACTTCCATCAATGCTGCCTTAAGCCTTATCTCTGGTTTGTTTTATGATTACACCATGAACAATTGCGTGAGTCAATGTCACATAACTACAGACTCTAGGCAATGGCAGTTTTTAATCTAGAGCAGAAGTCAAAGTTTCAGGCTGCTCCGAGCTCGTTTATTTATTCATTTATTCAACAAACATGAAAATGCCTGGTCTGGTCCCTGTCCATTCATCAACTCATCATGCAGATCACCCTCTCTCTCTCTGTGTCCCCCAGCCAAATGGATCTTCTCTAGTGATTTGAATAAGCTACGTTTCTTCCTTCCTCAGAATCTTCTGCCGTGACCCCTAATTAAATGCTCCCCATTCTGACTCCATTTGACTATCGCTTACCTACTTAACTTTTACTTCTTTCACATCTCTGCTCAAGTGTCCCTTCCTCAGAAAATAAACAGGAACCCCCATGATATGTCTTCACAACCAGAAGGAGGAACATATAATAAAGAACAATGATCACAATTACATTTAATAAACTAATTGTATTATGATTTATTGAATACTTACCTTCCTGGTTAGCTTGCAAGCTCCATCAAAGCCATGACTCTATTGATCAGTGCCCATCCTCAATGCCTAGTCTGGTGTCTTACACAAAGGGGTGCTCAATACATATTTGTTTATTGATAAATTGAGTATGTAAAGTGTGTCACCAAGAGGATTGCTCCTGAGATGATGAAAGAAATGCTCCCAGAGGAGCTCCCAGGTAAGGTGTGAAGGGTAAGCAAAGATGACAATGCAGTGGAATCATAGTTAAATTGCAGATCTTGCAGTGGGAGAAAACTGTGGATATTAAAATCTATTGGTTTCCAATGCTTTTTACCACATTTTTATAACCCCCATGAGGGGAAGTTAGATACGGAGTAGGACAAAAATTTTTTACAATTTATTGAACATGTAGAACAATTAATACCCTGAAAGCCAAGGTGCTTTTGATTTTCAAGAGCCAAGCTTTGTTGAGAGAGAGAGAGAGAAAAAAAAAAGAGTTTTTGTTGGTTTGTTGGTTGGTTGGTTGGTTGTCTGAATTTCAAGTATTAATGTTAGAGCTTGGAGGACTGAGGTAAACACCGTGGATCATAAATAAACCAAAAAATAGGAGCACATATGTGAAGATGGGGTAGCCTTATTCTCACCTGAAAATAAAATTAAAAATGTGAGAACAGGTGAAAGAAGAGTTTTGAAAAAGACTAAAGCCTTTGGTGGGTGTCCAAGAGGAAGTTCTTCTTTCCCTTTCTCTCTTCATGTGAGCAACCTTTGGTGGAAGATGTTGGGAATGAAATAAATGACCAGATAGGTCTAGGCCAAGGAGAGTTGTAACTCATTTCCTCCTGTGTAGCCCAGTCAACCTGAAAGTCTCATTGAAAGGCCTCTTCTCCCTAAGCACAGTACTGCAGCAAAATAGCGCTAGAGAAACATGGCCCCCAAGCAGTCCATTAGCAGGGGCTGAGGGACATCTCTAGATACAGAGTCCTGATTGTGTCAACGTGGTATGAGGAAACCAGCCAACAGTTCCTCCCAAAGAACAGTGGCTCAGCTGCAGAGAACAGACAACAAATTCAGTGATACCAGATGTGACTAGGATATTCTAGAATATGATTCCCAAACACCAAGTGTGACTTAGCTGCAGTGGGGGCCAGTGGAGCATTCAGATGGCATGAACCCTGGAGCTTTCTCTCCTAATGCCTGGATGGCTTTCCCATTATACCTCAATGCTCTGCAAATTATAGAAGCAAGGAAGTGAGGGGTGTGTAAAGCAGGTTCACTAACAACCAAGCCCAAAGGAGGACCTCCAAGGCATGGAGGACAGCAGAGATATCATCATGACACCATCTACCAGGAATCAGGATCCAAACCCTTCTGCCCATAACATCCTGGGCTGCAGTGTTACCAATGTCTGAGTCTGATGAGACAGGACACACACACTTGAAACAAGTTACGTGAAACAGGATTATTATTTACAGATAGGCAGCAAGGGACAAAAGGAGCATAGGATCAATTGTGAACCAGTCTCCTAAGGCTCAACAAGGCTGGCCTGGGAGAATGGAGTCTTGACTACCCATGCCACATTTGCACTGCAGAGACCCCAAAAGACAACTTGCCCTGGGTTATGTGCCTCAGGGGCCATGTGACTCATTGGGGAAAGCTTTGAAGAACATTCTGCTTCCAGAGGAAGGAGAAACAAAACCCAGGCTGTCCCAGGCAGTTCCTCTCTAACTCAAGATCTTACATTCCCTAGGAGGGTCAAGAATTAGCTCTACTTCAGGAAGTTCAACTTCAGGAAGTTTCTCTCTGTCTCAAGATATTGCAGTTCCAGCACATTCTATAGTTATTCTTGAGAACTACAAGCAAGAAAAAATGAGAGAACTGGGTCAAAGCAAGGCCACCTGCAGAACTGTCCTGAAGGAGCATGGATAGGGAACTTTGTATATAAGTTTGTATATGAGCTGTAATCTGGAAGTGACTAAGGTGATGAGATTAAGAATTTTCAGCCGTTAGTGGAAATAAGTGATGTTGCGTAAACATTTTATTTTAGTCATAAGAAAATGAATCTGCATTTCTGCAGTGCAGAGTCTGAGACTGTAAACATTTGAACCTGTTACAGTATAGTTGCCATGAGAACGAGGGAAAGGAGTAACTAGCTTTGGGTATGGATGCGTGGAAAGAACATATTTGAGTTGAGTCATGGCACACAAGTAAGAGAGGGCCAAGTGAAGGTGGTGGGAAGTGAATTGTAGGTGGAAGGAACAGCCAATGTTCAGAAAAAGAGGAGTGGAAGAGCATGGCCCAATCAACAAAAGGAAAGATCCACACAGCAGGAGCATAGGGCTATCCAAATAAATGAAGCTGGAAAATTAGGGCAAATCTAAGCCACGGAGAAGGTATTCAATCCTGTAAGCACTGAAGATGGACAGTTCTAAGATGGGCAAGAAATTGTCAGAGTTTTAAGAGTTTTACCCTTGCAGCAACATGGTAGAGGGTCTCAATCCAACCAAGCATCACAATAATCTAGGGGGCTTTTGAAAAATATAATACTCAAAGCCCCTCTTCAGAGATTTTGATTCAGTTGGCCTGTGGCAAGGCCTGGGTACTGATTTTATTAAAACCTTCCCAGGTGATTGATAATGTGGCCATAGATGAGAACCAATGGAACAGAAACAGGGAGAACAGCAGGGAAGGTGTTACAGGAGATAACGAGGGTCTGAAATTCATGATGATTGTATGTCTGTGTCAAAGGTGACACCAGAGTCAAGGGTGAGGGGCTTCCAAGAGGACTTCCATGCATTCCTGGTTTGGTGTTCTTAATGGTCTTTTCTCTCCCCATATTGAAAGTCAAATACACACTTTGTAAAACTTCTGTGAGTTAGCTGTAGTCAGTCAGCACAGCTACCAACCCAGCTTCTGCACCTGTAGCTGCCATTTAAAAATTTCTTTTCTACCTTCCAGATACTGTATTGGCTCCATGCCTGGATTCTTCCAGTTAGACTTTCCAGAATGACTTCTTTATACTTTAAGGACTACCGTTACATAAATCTCTAATCTCTTTTAAGCTCAAATGCACCTCCTTCCCACTCTTCATAGAGAAGGTCCTGACTGACCCTTCCTTCACTTCACATTATGGCTTGTTTACTTTTGTGTGTGTGTGTGTTTTTTAAGAGATGGGGTCTCACTATGTTGCCCAGGCTGGTCTTGAACTCCTGAGCCCAAGCAGCCCTCCCTCCTTGGCTTCCGAAAGTGTTTTGACTACAGGCATAAGCCACCACACTCAACCCTTGCTTGCTTTTTATTTTGTCTGTCTTAAAGAAATGAGTGAATGTCTTTTTTAAATAAATGAGTGAAGTATTCTAGGTTTCACAAGACCACTCCAAAGGTATTTCCTCAGGATATCCTCCCCTGAAACCTAACTCATTTATTCATGCATCTATTTCATTATTTCTTTCTTCCTTCCTTTTGTCTTTTCTTCTTTCAGTCTTTCATCTTTTCTCTTCTTCCCTCCCTCTCTTTATCCTTTCTTTTCTTTCTTCCCTCTTCGTTTCATCTTTCTTCCTTTCCTTTAGCAAACATTTATTAAGCTCCTATACCTATACCAGGCAATAGGTTATGAAATGGAGCTGGTGGTGAGAATACAAATATGAATAAGATACTGTCAACCTTCACATTGTAAGTCATCTGTTAGAGGGAATAGCTGTGTAATCAAGCAATTACAGCACAACACAATAAAGAGAACATCCAATGAAATCTTTGACAGCCTAAAGGACAGAGCATCACCAGTGAGCGGGGAGCAGTTTACTAAAGGTATCACAGAAAGGGTTATAATTGAGTTGGAGTCCAAACCAGGGTTTCTGAACCTCAGCACTATTGAAGTTTTGAACTGGATAATTCTTTTTGGGAGAGCAGATGTCATGTGCATCATTGGGTGTTTAGTTTTTACACTCTATGTGCCGGTAGCACCATCTCTGCCAGTCAGTTGTGGCAACCAAAAATGTCTCCAGACATTGCCAAAGCTTCCTAGGAGAAAAAATCATCCCCCATTGAGAGCCACAAGTCTAAATATTAACAACTTAAGCTGTCGGGTAGAGGAGAAAAACATACTCCCTGCTAACGTTAGGGAGTGAGTACATGCACAGCAGTGTCAGCACACATAGGCTGTTGCACAATTCTCAATTCCTCTTGACACACACCGAGGAGAGAACCAGGCATGCCTTAATGACGTAATAAGGGGCATCTGGAATGGGAGGGAACCTGAACAGCTTCCCTCAAGGATGGGTTGGCTTTATCTCTCAAACTTTAAATGCAAATGGTCTGGACCAAGCAATTCTTCTTGTAAGAATTTGAACCAAAAAGACTTGCCTGTGTACACAAAGCTGTGTATACCTAAAGGTAGTCATTGCAATACTATTTAAATTAGGAGAAAGAAAAATGTCTAAATGTCCATTTTAAGAGGCTCATTTGGTAAGTGGTGAAATATTATACAGAGTCTAAAAGTAATAACATTCATTGCTATTCCCTAATATTGAATGATCTTTAAGGTATAATTACATCCCAGCTTCGTCCCTTTAAAAACTTGTGTCTTTGAGCAATTTATTTAACCTATCTCTCTGTTTTCTTATGCGTAAGACAGGGATAAAGATATATCTATCTCATGGGGTTGTCAGGAGGATTAAATGAGGTAGTATATAAAAAACTTAAAATAATATGTAGCATATATTAAACATGTTATTTATTCATCACTGTTATCTATATTTAGAAAAACAACTTTTGCTCAATATGCATAGTGTCATCCCATTTGTGTTTTAGAAAACATACACAAAACTTATATTACTTACATATTTATAATACCTTTCTGAAAAAAGACAGAAGAAACTGTCAGTAGGAGATATGTCAGGGAGTTGGAATAGAGTCTGTGCACTGGCGAGAAAGTGGCCATTCTATCACCTTATTCCCTCCTGTATATTCTTTAATTTAAAACAAAGAATGTGCTTATATTATTCGCAAAATTAAAAAAATGATAATGTTCAAAACACATTTATTTGCCAAATCACTCTGAGGTTGATTTACATAAGAGGATTTCGAGAAATAAAATACTTCATGAGAAACTGTGTTTTAATATAATGTGAAGGTCGTTATGATGCAGAGACAGGTTTGGAAATTCCCAAATTCAATCACAGCAACCATGGCTGTTTCCCACTCAGATTGCCACCAGTAAGGTGAAGAAAGTTTCCAGTTCTTCAGAAACCAATGTTAAAAAAGGAAATACCATAATTTAAAAGGCAAATAATAATAAACAAATTATTTAAATTTTTAAAATATTTATAAAATTTTAATTATAAAATACAATTTTATTTTACTACTTGAATTGAACAGTTGATTTAATTACATTGTAATTTATTTAATTAATAAGACATTTATGAAAATAAAACTATTATTTGTCACCATGATTTATGAGCATGGTAATCTCGGCAGGTTTTATAACTTCTTCAGTCTCTTTTTCTTCATTTGTAAATTCAGTGTATTAACAGTCCTTACATCAGGATAGCAATGAGCATTAAGTAAGATAATGCATACAAAGTACTTTGCACAATGCCCAAGCATGTTGTAAGGGTTCAAAAGTACATAGTGATAATAATCATTGTATCGTCATCAAATTCTGTATAAGAATATTACATTAACTACATTTAGGATTATTTTCCCCTACTAAGACCATGCAGTGGAGGAACTGGCTCAAAGGAAAGTTTCTAGAAATTTGAACTTCTTTCTTACAGACACCATTCTCTACACCCACAGATAATCTTTTCTGGATAATTGGCAATGGAAATGACTTTTTTAAAAAGAAAACAGTAGTCCCCCCACTTATACGTGGCTTTGTTTTTGGTGGTTTCAGTTAACTACGGTCAACTGAGGTCCAAAAATATTAAATGGAAAATTTCAGAAATAAACAATTCATACACTGAAATTGCACACTCTTTTGAGTAGCTTGATGAAATCTCACTCTGTCCTGCTCTGTCTCTTCTGGGACGTGAATGATCCCTACGTCCAGTGTGTCCACACTGTAGATACTATGCACCCATTAGTCACTTAATACCTGTCTTGATTATCAGATCGATAGATCAAGAGAAGAAAAAGGGTGAGTACAGTAAAATAAGAAATTCAGAAAGAGAAAGAGAGGGAGAAATCACATTCACATAACTTTTATTGCAGTATAGTGCTATAATCATTCTATTTTATTACAAGTTATTATTGTTCATCTTTTACCATGCCTAATTTATAAATTAAACTTTATCATAGGTATGTATGTATAAGAAAAAACAGAATATATAGAGCTCAATAATATCTGTGGTTTCAAGCATCTATTAGAGGTTCTGGAATATATCCCCTTTGGATGAAGAGGGACTTTTGTAGTCAATAAAAAAATAAAATAATAAAATAAAATAAAAACTTCTATGTTGGGAGTATTTTGAAACCTAGGAACCCTGGCAAAAAAATGTACCTATATAAAATTGCATCTCTAACTCCCAACAAAACCCAAACCAAACCATATAATATTTCCTTTCTCTGCTTATTAAAAAAAAAAGGTCCATTTTCCCTGTATTTTGATGAGATGATATCATCAAGAAGCCATCATTCAATGCCAATTTATGAGAATCAGCAATGCAAAGTAGAAAATTAAGTCGTGGTGGGGATGCAGGACAGGGATATAATTAACACTGACGGGTGCTTGGATTTTTTTAAAACCAACATCAGGAAAACCACATAAAACTACTCTGTAATGTAAAACATTCTCCCGAGCCGGCAGGGAAGTGGACTGTACGACCCACAGGGTCTCCGTTCCAGCTCTAATTGCTATTATTCTCCGGGATGTGATATCTTAATCAGAAACAATAGCTTGTCTAATTGACTAAGGTTGGGGGGAGGCCTGCTACCTCTCACAGATATCTGAACAGCGAGCACAGTAAATGAGTAATGCAGTGAAATTAAGAAAGGACAATTCAGACAGTGAGATCAATTAGATTGTGAAACAGTCATACAAGCGGAGGCCTGGAAGCTTCTTCACTTAAAGTATTTAAGATTAGAAAGGTGACATAGAGAACATCGTCTGTGGAATTATCTTTTATTTGCAAGACTGGATGATCTATATTTTTTTCAAATATAATATTGAATAATTGCTCATATTTATAACATATCTTTCAGTCAAAGAGCTTAAAGAATATTCACATATATTATCTCCATGTCTCTGGTCACTGTCGCACATAGTTTATTGTAATCTCAAATTTTCAAATGTGAAATCTCAGAAAGACAGAGATGTTATCTATAATCTACCAGGCATATTATAATCTACCAGGCATATTATAGCACACAATCTAAAATATAATACAGAAAGGATTTTCCACGAGAAATAATAATGTGGGGAGGATAAACCCTAGTATCTTCACACATATTTTAGGAATATTCCACATGAAGAATGTAGCAGAGTTGTTTTTATTCAGGTCTTTTGCTAGTGTATACCTGGATGAAAGAGAGAAAATCTCTTTTCTGAAAGTCGTGTTGTTAGAGAGTGTTTGTCTATGGAGTTTGAACATATTTTTTCAATAAGTTTGACTGCAAAGAATGAAGTTTGAATGCAAACAATACTGGATTGAATATCTGGAGAACTGCTACTTCTTAGTTAGTCATTCGCTTTTCTGTACAGGTCACTAAATGTCTCTGGAGTGATATTTCCTTATGTTTCCACTGCCAAGGACTCCCTTTCCCCTCCCTTTTGCCTCTCCTCCCGAGAGATTCGTGCCTATCTTCACACTCCATTTACTACATGATGGACCTAATGCTCCTCACCTCTTATTTTATTGCTATTTCTATTTGCTCATCAACTGCTAATCAGAACTTTCTGATTAGGAGAGAACCATTATTATTACACTCAAGCGAACCAACACTTGATTTGTTGATTTACCCTAGGTAAAATGCCCATTAGTGGTCTGTAATGTTAAAATCAGCCTATGCACCTCTATTCCTTCCTATAAGGGCTTCTTACAGGTCCAGAACCCAAGGTAGAGGCTGGTAGATAAGGTTCCTCAAATTCCAAAAGCGGAAGAAGGCGTGGGTATGGATGAGGTGACTCTGAGAGCCATCTTCCTCTTTCAAGAGCGCAGAGCTAGGCCCTTCCACCACAGGGGCTGTATGAGTGCCAGGTCCAAGGCTGAGAGACCATCCAGCTTTTTAAAACTGGAAATATCAGTTTCTACATGAAAACTCATGATGTTTTAATGCTAGTCACCACTGTATCTCATCAAGTCTAAGATATCATTGCTTAAGATGCGTCTTAATTTCTGAGAAGTTAAAATATAGAAAGAAAAAGTATTTTTATGCAATCAATGAAGTATAGTAGGTTGATTTCTTTTTAAGACACTTTGAGTTATAATTTTTAAATTACAAATACTTTACAAAATTTAAATTTACATGTGAAAGGATCATAAGACTGAGTATGACCTACAGATCACAAGTTTTAAAAAAATTTCTTGCTGAGTCTGTATTTTCTCTCATATTCCTTCTAGCTAGAGCTAGGCTATTTTATTCACTCAACAACATTAAGATGGCAATTGACAGAGAGCTTTTAAACATAACCCTCCACAGGAAAGCCAGTATGTGAAACAAACGAACTAAAAACTTTATAAGTGCCAGCATAACAGCAAATAAATTCCACTTTTTAGTTACATAGAACCAAGTAACAGTAGGTTACAGTTAGATTCACTGACATATGATCATTCACTGACATATGATCATACTTCATATAAAATCAATTAGGGATTTGACTATTGTTGAGTCTAATTTTATATTTTGAAATCATGACTTGAATCTTCAGAACTCAAACGTTTTCACAAAACTTCTAGCACCCAAGCCTTTCTCAACTCATGTTGCCTTGAAGATGAAATGGCCTGGACAAAGCACTGATCTGTTTCATCCTTCTTGGAAAGACCTACTATGTGCCAGGGGACTGTGCCAGATAATGTATGTATTATCTCATTTCATTCTCTCGCAACACTCTGAGGTAGGTATTATGTAGCTTTATTTACTAAGAAATAAACTCAGTCTGAGAGAGTCTCAGAGAAGTTGAACAACTTGTTCAGAGACATCTGGTGACTTTGGGTTGGTTCCGTTTCCTCCTGTACTGTCTGCATGCTCTCTGTGCCCTAGGAGGGTAAGCAGTACAAACTCCCAAAAAGATTATGTTCCTTTTTCCGAAGCTTCTGGTTGGGTTTGACCAATGGGGAATTCTGCCAGGAAGTTAGAAGGAAGAAGGACAGTGTGATCTCACCATGTTTTTCCCCCTTGGTCCCACCGCAAGGGGTCATAACAAGTCAACGGGGATCCTCTTGTGACAGGGCAGCCCTCTCCACACAGCACTCTGTCTCCTAAGTCTGGTTATCTCTCCTTCCTCTTGCCCCTTCAGATGTAAAGGTAGTGAAAGAGCCCCCTGTTACCACCCCTCTGGTGCTCCACTATTCCTGGCATGTTCCCTATATCCTGTCCACAGCGTTGTACATAGTCCCCTTATTCAACTCTCGTCAAAACTCAGCATTTTGTGGGTGCCACGCCCAGAGAGCATCAGGGACCAGAGATTCAAATCCAGGTTTCAATGACCCAGAATCAAAAAGACTTTTCACCCAACAATAGCGCTTCCCAAATAGCTCCTTAGAAAAACTCTGAGCATGTAGTGTTACAGCAGTCTGTTTTAAAAGGGAAAGGGGAAACATTAAAAAAAAAAATAGTAATTGTTTCCTGTGTTATAACATCTTCCTCATTAATATCAAATACCATATCTTTGAGAATCATCTAGTACCTTTGAACTATTCAAAAGAACAATTGCTGTGTAAATCCAAGGTATTAATAGTATATCACTTTTGCCTGGCAATAAAATCCCCAGTAACACAAGGCTGCTATAGGATAAAATCATTTCAGCAAGAGGAAATCTTAAGGAAACAGATTCTACTACAAAGGAATTCACTTCGTATAAAAAGATAGGTTTCTGGAATTCAAAAAGGTGTTGGAGGATTTACTAATGCAAAAGGGAAGACAAGATTATCCGTACATCAAGCATGGAATGTTTTGTTTCCTGTAGCATTGTCAATTGCCTCATTAATTACACAGGTGGTCACCTGGAATTGCTTTGGGTATACCTCAATATTTGGTTCTAAGATACATTATAAAATACAAAATATTTTAATGTCAGTCATATTCTTTTATTCTTTGTGTTCACATAGCTTCTATTCATATATTAAATAGTTCGCCAGGGAATTCTCGGTTTCAGTTTATTTTTCCATAAAGCCAATAATAATAAAATAAGAAGAAGAAAAAAACCAGACACTTTTAATGAATACTTACTATCCAGGCCCATTCTAAGCCGTTTATATGCATTTCTTCAATGTACATATCTTACTTAATTTAATATTTATAATAAGATATTGCTATACTAGTGTACTTTTATTCTCAAGTTACAGGTGACAGAACTGAGACCCAGTGTGTTTGCTTATCTTAGCCAAGGTCAGGCAGCTAAAAGATAACAGAATTGAGACTTGCATCTTACTGCAAAGCCAGTACTCTCAACTTCTATCCAGAAGCACAAAATCAGATGCAAACTGAAACCACATAGGTACACAGAATGAATGGATCCAGCTGGGGGCAATAAAGGGAGGGTTATAAAACCAGAAAGCAGATGCCCCATCTGAAGGGACAGTCCCTGTTTGGCTCCAGTTGATCAATCGTTTCCAAAAAGAAGGGCACATCGCAGAGCCATGTCTTTGGTTTTCAAAGAGAGACAGAAATCTTGCATTTTTACATACGAATTTCCTGATTTTTAAGTGCAAGCTCAAAGTCCATCAAAACAGTTCTGGTTTTCAAGTCAACCTTGTAAGACCACAGGGCTATGCCTGTGCTCTTCTCTAGTCCTCCTGGTAAATCACGGAAGTGGTTCAGCCCGTCTGTAAAAGCCACTGAAGATCTTCCCATCTACTTCAGAGGCTGAGAACACGATACAAGCCCTCAAGTGAGTTATAGTGAAGGTGACCAACTCATCTTCAACTGTCTGGAACTCTCCTGATTTCAAAATGCTAAGTTTCATGCTCTGGGAGTCTGCAGTCCCAGGCAAAGTGGGACAACTGGTCACCTCGTTATATCAGGGAATTGGTTTCTGGCATCTGAAAAGCTCCGGAAGGTCAACAAACCAGACCTTCAGAATGTGTCCTTTCAGGGGAATTTTGCCATCCTTAGAGGTGCTAATTTGCTAAAGCTTCTGTGTCTCCGCTTCAAAAATTAAACTGCCTCAGATGCCAGGGTGTAGCGTTCCCTAGGACAGCCCCCAAAGCAAGTTTGCTGGAAACTCTCTGCGATCGGGAGAGAAGGGCACCGGAAGAGGAGCGGACGTCCTGGAGAAAGCTGCTGGTGGTGATTCGTCAGAGAATCCTAATTCGAATCCAAATGGGAGCTCGCCATTATCAGGGGCTCACACAGCTCCAGGTAAACAGCTAATGAGCAGGCTGCCAGTTCCATTTTTATCAAGGGCCCTCCGAGACTCAACGGTGCCATTTCATAAAATATGCAGATGATCGTGCGGGAGCAGAGCAAAGGCTTTGAAAATGATTCACACAACCTAAAAATGATGTTGAAAAGGGAGGAATTAAATATTCACAAAGTGAGAGAAATTAAGGCATATTAACTGTTCGAATGTGGAAATGAAATGACTAGCATGCATAGAGTTGATGAGAACTGCATGATTACAGATCTGTCAAAAGTTTCTAATTCTGACACTGCGCGATGTGGAGGTGCTTGTTGGCTGGTAAGGGCAAAAAATTAGGTATGGGACAAGCCACACGATGCTGACAGATCAGAGTCAAAGGGAGGGAGACACAGCAGTGATTAACATTAGGCTCCGTTCTGTGCTGAGGGTGAACTCCGTGATCACAAAATGAATACTAATTATGAGCACAAAACAGACTTTAAGGGGACTGGACGCTTGGAGCTGAATGTGGCTATTAAGTTCGTAACGAGGAAGGCAAGAGAAAGCCTAGAAGCTGCAGAGGCTAAATTCGGTGAGGTCATCCTACCCTCCACATTTAGGGAATGGAAAGCCAAGTTGTGGCCCATCCAAACTAGAATTAGCAGTAATTATTATATAATATGTAATGATGGGATTTAAATGGCTAACACATTTTCTCTGCTGAGATCATTTAGACATGATTCATACAAATGATTAAATTAATAGATCTTCCTCTTTTCAGACTGCCAGGCAGCTTAAACTAGATTTTTCAACAGAGACTGATCCTAGTGAAATCGTATGAATAGAGAGATTTACGGAAATTGCAGAAGGAATTGGTTCAGTGTATAAGAGCACACTAGGGTTTAGAGAAATTTACAAATTTACCTCGAGGATGAGGACTCAGCTCTTGGTCCTTGCTTTAAAAAAAAAAAAAAAAGTCCACCTATGTTTTAAAAAGTGGTTTTAGAAGGTGAATATATGAAATAAACCTCCTCAAAAATAAAGACACACAACACTGAAACTTAAACAAATATTCCTAGAGATGGAGTTGCTTTCCTCACATCTGAGAGGCAGGTATTTGTTAAAGAAAACAATTGATACATGTAAAAATACATTTAAATATTACAAAGGAAATAATTCAGAGAAATTTAAAATTTAGTAAAGATGAAAAAGAATTCAAAAGATGATAGTACAGATATTCATGATTGCAATGCAGCATCCAAAATATTCAGAAGAATATTAATAAATGGATAAATAAATTGTAAACACAAAGAAAAGCGTGAAGCTGTCTTTGATAAAACATGTCTCTACTAACATTTCTCTTCTGCTTAAACCCCATCATTGTTGCTGGATTGGAGATTGTTCATTTTTTTTTTCTTCCGCAGAAGTATAAAGCAGTTATTAGGGACATAAGGAACTGCCAGAGATCCACTGTGTGTTCTGAGTGGAGAGTCTTCTAGGCCCATCAGCTGCACAGCATATGAGCAAATTAACAGGCACTTGGGGAGGAAGCCCACAGTACGAGGCTCAGGCATGTAATAATTAACATAGCCTTGGTAGCTCTGTGGCATCTTGGGATGAAAATATTAATCATTCACAGCTGTGATCGTCTCAAAATCTCCTATTTTATGGCTTTGACACATCCATGAATAATGCCATTTGCTATAATGTGCAGCATATCAGAAAGAATATTTTTACAGTATAGCTGTTTCTCTAGAATACGCTGTAAAACTGATGAGAACGCTTGGTTCCCTGCGGCATCTAGGGAGAAAAAGAACACAACACAATCCTACTTCTATACTGCACTTTAGTAAGCACCTACTATGTGCCAGAATTTCTGTGGACTCTATCCAAGGCTTACGGTGATGCCATGAGGGCAGTGCTGTTATCTAATGAAGAAATGGGGGCAAATTCAGAGGTTAAGGTCAAGCTGCAAAAGAAATACAGACAATACCCCATAAATATATATACCTACTATGTACCCACAAAAATTAAAAAGAAATAAAGACAGGATATGAACCTCAGCCTGCTTTGCTCCAGAGCCCATACTTTTTCCAGAGTGTGAGCTTCAAAGGAAACTCTAAATATGACTGTGACATTGGTTTCCTCAGTGTCCTCTTCCTGCTTGGTCTCGGGGGGATCACCTTGGCAATTAATTCACAGGATCCATTCAGAATATTTTTGTCCTCATCAGCCCTCTTCTGCACTTTTCCTACCCTTGACTTGAGCATTCAGCTCAAGTTCATGCCCCTTCCCAGTTCATTCTCCATGATGCAGTCAGAGTGAGAGTTCCCCAATGTAAATCTAGTTGGGAAACTCCCCTGCCTAAAATCTTCACATTTTTTTCCCCATTGCACTTAGGATAAAGGTAGGCAATACACTACCTGCAAAGTCCCAGGTGATCGTGAACACCATCTTTCCCCAGCTTCATCTTCTGTATCCCACTGTCTAGATCTTTTCCTAATATCTGTCAAAACTGTGTTCCTCCAAGCTGCCAAGCCCATCCTATGTCCAGCCCTTCCGCATGCTGAGATGCCTCTGCCTGTAACATTGCTTTTCCCAACTATATCACCACCACCCACACATCTTGGCAAGTTCCTTCTCATTCTTTGGGTCTTTCCTTCAATTTTACCTTCTCAGAGTTGACAGCCTTAACTCCCTAATCTAATCGGAGCTTTCTACATGCTCTCATAACACTATAGATGCTCTCCTGGCAACACTCACAATTATAGGCAAATTACTCTTTGTATGATTGCTTGTACAATAATACCTGGCTGCCACAGTAGATTTTAATCTCCATGAGGGCAGAGACTGGATTATCAGTGTCAGGCACACAATAGCTACTCAGTAAATATGTATTGAAAGGAAGGGATGAAGGAAAGACTGCATGAAGCATCTTCATTTTGGACAGAATCCTTTCCTAGTACTGTCTCCATCGTTTAACTCAACAGAGAAGACTTTCCTCACAAACATTCACACCACCTGGCAACAACCCGGGATGATTGCATCATGAAGAGGGAAGGGCTGAGTGTATGCCCTGGAGAATCGTTTGACTACAGGAGCATAGACTACCCTAGGCGACAGGAATAGCCTTCCTCCCCCTAGGCTCCCAAATCTTCTACCAAACCTAACCTCCTGCTATAATTGCTTGTTTGTGTGGCTTATTCCCTCATCGGGCACCCCAGGGAAAGGACTTACCTGGTTGGTTATTTGCAAGCCTCCAGCTTCCATCCATCACAGGACATAAGCCATCGGGTCCTCAGTAAATGACTCTGAAAAGTGTTTTTATTAGTTAGTGACCCAATGAGTAATTGAATGACTGGAGAAATCAATAAATTAATAAACTAGTAATAACATAAGCAAAGTAAGTGTGAAAACAATTACTCACACAAGTTTTTCCTAAAGTGTAGCTCCGATCCCATTGATGGTAATTTAAGATAATTTAACTTTTAAATTTTAGTCTCTAAGGAATGAAGAAATAGATGTTAGAAAAAAATAAACTCACATATTAAATCCTTTCTATCCTTAATATGATTACTTACAACAACTTGAGTTAAATAAAGTAATAAACAAATACTGTACTATTACACAAGGTACTTGAATGTGGCAAAAATCATGAAATTGGTATGTCAGTGAGTGAGGCTTGGGAACATATGGTTCTAAAATAAATGAGGGGAACATCCCAAGATTTCATGTGCATCTGCTGTATTCCAGGCACTGTTTTAAGCACTTGACCAGTTTTAACTCATGGAATCGTTACAATAGCCATGTGAACAAAAACCATCCCATTTTACAGATACGGAGAGGTGAAATCTTTGACCAAGAGATGTGTCACTAATAAGTGTTTGAATGAGGATTCAAATCCAGGAGCTCACTGTCTTAACCACAGTGCTTTAAGACAGTAAGTGCAAAGCGGAGTAAAGGAGCCAGGGTGTGAGTGAGCTGGTGAAGGAGAGAGCCAAGAAGCCAACAAGGGCAGAGGCAGCCTCCCATGCAAGTGCCTGGCCTGCACCTGACTCAGAACTGTAAGTGACCCTCACCTTTGGCCTGCTTCTTGTGTTTCTTGACCCGTAGTAGTGCAGTGGCCATCTGGACCCCACTTGGAGGAAGACATCTTCCTATGCATCTGTTTGTGGTTCATGACCAGGGAAAATGCCCCGTTTGTCTCCACTACAATTGAGGTGGGGAGCGTCTCTCTGAGCCCACTTTTAAGACCAAAATAAGTGAATGTGAGCTTGGCCTATTTGATTTTAGACAACCCAATCTGCTGTGGGCTGTTCAGAGCATCTACCTGGGAGGTGATATGGTTTGGCCCTGTCCCTATCCGAATCTCATCTTGAATTGTAACTCCCATTGTTCCCACGTGGTGTTGTGCTCGTGGCAGTGAAGGAGTCTCATGAGATCTGATGATTTTATAAGGGGAAACCCCTTTCACTTGGCTTTCATTCTCTCTTGTCTGCTGCCATGTAAGACGTGCCTTTTGCCTTCCACCACGATTGTGAGGCCTCCCCAGCCACATAGAATTTTGAGTCTATTAAACCTTTTTTTCCTTATAAATTACCCAGTCTCGGGTATGTCTTTATCAGCAGCGTGAAAGCAGACTAATATGGGTGGAGACGGGAGCAAAGGGTTTGGCACAGCAGCCATTATGACCTAGGGGAATAGAGAAGAGGATGATCCCATATTCACTTAGAAAAGATACGTGAGTCTCTTGTCACTTTTGGATTCTCTTAGAGTTTCCCTCCCTTTTCCATGCAACAGGCTCATGCTGCATATGACTGTTCAAGAATCAGTCAACCCTCCCTCTCAGTCCAAATCTTTGTCTTTTTCTGGTAATTCGTTATCCACTTGTAATGCTCCCCCTATGCAAATCCTAAGCCTGAATTCTGATTGGCGCCCCCTTGAGGTGGACAGTCAGATAACTTACTTTTTCTGAGCCTCCCTTTTGTCCATGTATCAAATGCAGACACCTTCTTGGACTGGTGTGAAGAGTAAGTGGAATAAGTGCATTAAAGCCTGAGAAGCCCTGTGGCTGGCACCTGCAAACACTCCTATTGGTGGCTTCTATTCAGTAGTATGTTTGATCTTAATCCAAATGCTTAAGGTGCAAAAAGACACATTTACTTTTCTGTCTACAAACTTCATTGTCATTTTTTTAATCAGGTGGCATAAAATTAATTTGGAGTCTCCCAAACCCCCTTTACTTGAGGTTGAGTCTTACATTCTAGAGACTGGGGTTCTGGTCACTGGTCACCGTTGCTTTCTGTATTTGTATCCTGTGATATGTCCTCATTTAGTCTTGATCATGAAAGTTAAAGCTGCTCTGTCCTCACCACAAAATGCAAATTCCTATCAGTTATCCTGCCACTTCCTGATTCTCCAAGTTTGAATGGAATTAACTTTCTGATTCTCTTCACTTTGCAACATGGTAGGGGAAGTTCCCTTGTAGCTGCTTCAGAACTATCAGCCTACCCTCCTGCATCAGTAAGATTTGGATGCAGAAAATATTTAATGTACTGGGGCACCTGATCATTGCTGGAAGGCCTGAAAAATCACCTCTAGGAGTGACTGGAAAAGCATGGCAGAAACGGCCCACTAGGAAACTGTGAGCTCTGCAAACATCAGAAATATGGTGGATCAGGAAGCTGCCACTGCAACACTATGGCCTCAAGAACACTTCCTGATTCAGGATTAAGAAGCTGCTTCCACAATGGCCGACCCCAGAGCCACTTTGTGCCTGCAACATTTGTAACTGCCAAAAAGAAAGATGCTGGGTACTCTACCTTTCACACCACAAACCAGAATCTGGATACTGGGATCGCTTTTAACATGGCCATGGGAACCCCAGTTTTCCATGACTGCTTTCCAGAAAAAAACGCAGAAGCAGCAGGGGTGTGACTCCAGGCTCCCTCCTGTCTTCTGTTTTTAGAAAAATGCAAAATGGGACAAGATGAAGAAGGATGGAGAACTTCCAGATGACTACCAAGTAGGAAAGGTGACCCTCTGGTGGCCAATGCAGAAAGACTCATATGGATGGGTTAGCAAATTCTACCTTGATGTTGAGCAGCATAATTGAGGATAAAGGGGTACGTGACACCTTCAGTATAGTCCAGAGCCTTTGTAGACTCTACACAGAGTCTACATATTTGCATTAAAATGTCAGTATACAAGCCCTTTCTGGTGATTTATGCTTGCAGTGTTCTCTTCCCAATCACCCTGCTGTTGTTATTACCTCCCCATTTTACAGATAAGAGAACAGAGGCCAACACAGATGAAGTGCTCAGTGTCACAGAGCTGCAGGGTGAGACGCAGCTTTTGTTGATTCTAAACCTTATTCAATTTGGATTCTCCTTTAAAAGAGGAATCAAAATTATGGATACAAAATTAGACAAGAAAGTGAATATTTATTTGAAATGAGAAAATAAATCAAGACAAATCACAAATTTTAAAAAGCCAACAAACCACAAACATCACAAAATCTAGAAAAATAACTTCATATTTTATTAACTGCCTGACATCTCTAAAACATTTTTCTGACATTTTTTGTCTTATACTCTTTGATCACCTCTTCGTGACAAAGATTTTATAAAATATTTTCTATAGAGAAAATAAAAAAAAAATTCTAGTCTTTTCCCCTAGCATGGTTGATCAAAACCTTTTCTACTATTGATAGTTTACGAATATTTATGTGAACTCCATAACACATTATTGGTAATGTCATAGACATTTTTAGAATTGTCAAATTTGGGAAAGCCTCTATCAAATTTCTTTCATACGTGAGCTGCAGAATTTCAGGGAAATTTCAGGCTTTTTTGTGTAGTGACTAATCTTAAATACTCTTTGAATTAAGGATCCCCAGTTACCAGTTTGTCACTTATACACTTCCTTAATGGTGTATTATGAGTTTTATGTTATCTTCATCTATGTTAGTATTCTACGTCAAATCAGCAAGAAATTTAAACAGTGGAATTATGATAATTTCTTAAATTTCCATCAAAAAAGAAAAATAATATGTGGTACCTTTATAATTGTGCATGCTGCGTTAATGCGTATACTCTAGAGAGAAGAGAACTTCCAATTTAACTAAGTGTTGATGAGAATCAAATGCTCCACTTACAAGGGCACACACATCTGATCTTTAGAAGAATCTTCAGCAGGCTAGCTTTCTGCTCCTTTTATGCCAAACTCGTTTTCTCCTCTACTTCTCATTGACAGTACAGACACCTTAGGATATGTTTATGTTGCTGTGCTGCCATTGGCCCCACACCTGCCCACCGCAGCATTGGATTCACAGGCCTAGTGGGTGCACGAGTGTTCTAGAAGTCATTCCTATACCAGGATACTAGCAGTACCTTAACCATAAATGAAAGTGATGGACCACCACATGTATATATCCAGCTGCTCCCCGTATAAACCTATCCTCAACTCACCTTTCCAGTAACTTGATCTTAAAATGCCAGTGGCCATTCTAATGCCATCTAATTCGAAGAGAAGTATAGTGGAGTGGGAAAAGACAGCATCTTAACCAGTGGTGCCTAAAACATTATGCTTTACAGATTTTAGGGATACATATAACCATGACAACACATTGGTAGGACCCTCCCAGGGCCTGAAATGTGACAGTCTAAGAAGCTTAAGCTTGCTTGGCCTCAAGGTTTATCAGCACAACTGGAAACCAGATCTGGAATTTCTGACTATCGCAGCGCCTCTTCCCACTATGCCTGAAGACATCCCCATTCCGAGAAGCGTCTGCATAGTCTGGGGACATCTTCTTTCTCTATATTAGCCACAATTAATAATCAGAAGCAGAGACACAGCCACTTAACATATATCAACCACTCTTCTGGGAGTGAGCTGTCATCCTCCAGTTCACTTTTCCCGAGATAGGGAAATTGATAGGTCACTAGTGTCTGTGAATAGCACTCAAAAGGTATCATATTTATTTTAGCTGCAGCTTCAAATCAGTGGCTATCTGCATTATGAAGAACATCATTCTATAAAACACATTTGGTCTTCATTTTTCAAATGCTCCTGAAGGAAACATATGGTAATCTGTTTAACTCTATATTCCATAGAGATACCTAAACTCCATCCACCAAACACTCATGCCATTTTTATTATAAAATTCATGTCCTTTTTCTACCTTAAATATTCCCTCTTTCTGCTTAGATGCTTAAAAATACCCGAAGCCACAAGACTACTCTGCTTACCATCAAATTCATGAGTCATGCCCAATAGTCATTAAATATAACAGAAATATTATTCACTAGGGGTTGACAAGCACACATTGGTGGAGCCCATATTCTTCTGAATTTCAGACTTGAACTATTTCGAAGTTATTTGTTTTGTGTTAAGATTCAAACTAACACACAGCCTTGATTTGATCTTCTGAATTATTTGTCTCCTGCTAGAAGCTAACCTCTGCAAGTTTCTTTTGACTGTCCAGTTTTGAGCCTCTATCTTAGAATCTGATTAGTTTTCCAGATCTGAATACTGCTACTCCTTGCTTCTATGGAGATCTCCCACCAATAGTGTCATTTAAAATACGAATTCTACTTTGTAAATACTCCTAAACTGACTGCCCTTCGCTTTTCCCAATGAGAGCTCCATGTGGAATGTGGCAATGAGAATTCCAGGTCTCCGTTCTAATGATACAATTATTAATGATGTTTAAACCATAAACCAGAGTTGGCGTTTAATTGGAAGTTGCTTGCCAGTGCAAGGAAGCATAGTTCCTAAAATTTGGTTTGTGGGATAAGCGGAGTTCCTCTTAAAATCAGTACAGTTCTTTCTCCCAAAGCAGGCATAAACATGAAATATTAACCTGTCTTTTGTTACACATAGCAGTATTTCCAAAAGATAGTCTATGACCAGATGATTCTCTATGGTCAAATATATTTAGAAAACGTATCATTTTAAATCCTCCTCTTTGGTTTTCATAATGCTCATTAGCATATTTAAGGCTTTAGGAGTCCTTCACTAAAGTAAACAAACAGAATTTTTTTTTTTTTTTTT
>NW_012114666.1:6270251-6283789 GCF_000951035.1 Colobus angolensis palliatus
TGAGCCACCGCGCCCGGCCATCTTTTTGCTTTTTTAAGGTTCCCAATTGCACTTGATCATGGAACATTTTTTCCTCTAATATTCAGTGAAACTCATACTCCCAAACCACACTTTGGGTAATGTTGCCATAACAAATTTTCATTTTTCATTTCTAATTTTTCAGTAACATCGTACGCTTTTAATGAGTAGATTTTATGCAATAGAGATAAATGATAAAAAATTAAACCTTTTTTAAGACTGAGAAAAGCAATAGAAGAAATACTTGCATATAATGTAGAAATTTTATGTAAACCTCAGAATAAGAATCAGAGTTCAGAGTTTTAGTTCTGAAGACCTTGAGCTGCCTTTCTGCAACATCCTCAGAGCATAATTAATGGGATTAGGCAACTGACTGACTAAGCATTTATTTACTCATTCATTCGTCACTAGCTTATTCTTTGATTTATTGAGCAACTGCTATGTGCCAAGCACTTTTCTAGGCACTAAAGATACCTTAGATGACTTGCCCATAGGGAGTTGTAGCTTTTTGAAAAAATTAACATTAAATAAATAATAGCACAAACACATTTAATTTTAATTGATGTCAGTTATCTAGAGGAGAGGAAATTGTTGGAGTAATGACATGTAACAGGAGAAAATGGCCCAGTTTCGGGGGAGGAGGATGTTGTTCCCTGAGGAAGTAACAATTAGACTGACATGGGCAGAATGAATTGAAACAAATCAGGTTAAGGCAGAAGAAAGAACATGTTAGTCCCCCAAATGGAATATGCAGGAAGGAATTTTATTGGTTCAAGGAAATGGAGGGAGTCCCTGAGGCTGGAATCTGGAGAGAAAAAGAGAGAGGAGTGGGATGAAGTTAGAGGAGTGGACAGGGGCCAGGCTGGCTAAGGCCTGGCAAACCAGGAACATATATGTGCATGTGTTAACTACAAGCTCAGTGGGAAGCATGGTTGATCCAACCTCCTACTTTCAAGGTCGTATGAAAAAGAGTTCTTAGTTTAGAGAACAAAGTGGATTCTATCCTGGTCCACTCAAGCATCATTTAATGATAAAAGATTGCATGCAAATAAACGACAAGAATTAGGCAACCCAAAATAAGAGGCTTCAGTTATACAAAGTGAACCGAGCCAGTTCCAAATTCAAGAATTCCACAGTGAGGAGAGGAGAATGTGCTGCTGTGTAACCGGAGGTGGTATCCCACATGAAAGCAACCAAAAGACCCGTCACCTAACCGGGTGGCCCCAAATCCACTTTACTTATTAGCTCTCTTTGATACATCTCAAATAAACTGGTTTTAATCACAGTTCATGAACAAAGACAGAAGGTGGGATTTCCCTCTCTTCAGCATAACAATTTTCTCAGAGCAAGTCATCTTTATAAATAATTCCATATTATCCCAGTCATACTGTCTGGATATCCGGGACTTATTTAATGGGATGGTTAGCTTTAAATATTTCTGGAAGAAGGCTTTTAAAATTTAGAGTGTATGTCTTCACCACAAAAGGTTAGGGTGTGTGATCAAATACTATGTCTTTGGATTTAAAATATCATATTTGAAGTGTGACTGGGAGAGAGTAAACCTCCCAGAATTTAGTAGGTAATTCTTGGGAGGGAAATGCCTGCTTGACATTATTTATGATGGATAATAACGTAATATAATTGCCTTAATTCTCCAAGCTATTCCTTTTGTCTTGTTTATCTCTGCAATATGGCATTTCCAAGATTCTAGGCACCCACCAACAGAATTTTTCTCTTTCCTATGTCTTAATGGCCAGGTGGTTTTTAAGTCTTTTTGGATCTATCTCTCACATCTGCTTCCTGTCCCTTCTCAAGCCCAAGAAACCCAGATCAGTTTTCATTACCTCTTTTTAGAGTGGTAATTGTTTTGAAGGTCTCATAAAGGGATATTAGGTAAAGTGGATTTGGGGCCACAACTACTGTCTTAGAGTAGTAAAAAGACCATGAGCTCAAATTCAGGTTCAAATCTCAGAGAAGTCACTGCACTTCCTTAAGCCTTGTTTTCTCCATGTAGAAAATGGAGATAGAGCCAGGTTATGACTGTGCTGGCAACAGTGGCTACCAGAATGGATCCTGGAGTCCAATCTGCCTAAGTTCTATTCATTGCTCTCCCATGCAACTTTGGAAAAATCATGTAACCCCTATACACCTTAGTTTTCTCATATAGAAAATGACAATAAAAATGGTAGCTGCCTAAGGGGTTTGTTGTGAGAACACAGTGAGATGATATATTCAAACATTTAGGGTGGTGTCTAGTGTCAAGTAAGTACTCAGTCATTATCAGATGATGAGTATTAAGATTACACAGGACCACATTAGGGCTCGTCCAGATGGCACTTTAGGACTGGCACTTTCTTCTAAAGCCACGTGTCACTCACAAAGTCATAATCTGGCGCCTGTCTGCCACACATGCAGACACAAATGCACCAGCCCTGTTCCCCCTGGAAACCCTGGAATCATCCCCATCTTTTGCATTTCCCTTCCTGCATCTCAAGGCAGCCTCGTGTTCACCCATCTCCCTGCTTGAGAGCTCTGTAGGCCAGAGATGATGTCTTGTTTCACATTCATGTAATTGGCAATAGATATTTCTTGGCAATAAATATTTGTTGCATGGCCCCGTAAAGCTGTATTCTCAATGGATTCATTCCACCCTGGAAGGTCGCCATTACAGTCCTGCAGTGTGTTGGGCTGGCCTCCCTGCTGCAGAAAGCAGCCCCACGCAGAAGGATGTCAACCCCCTCCAGATAGCTGGAAGACTAGCATACCCAATTTCTCCCCAGGCTTTTGTAGGTTCAGAATTTTAATTTCCCAAAATCAATCCAAAGGTGGAAATTTCACATTTTGAAAATGGACTGGTTTTGCTAGGCTCTCTCTCTGATACACTAGGACAATGTGACCTTTTCAGTATAGTCAGGTTTTTGGTTTCTGGTTACGGGATTTTAACTTTTTAAAATTTTTTGGTGAGTAGGGGGCTACAGTAGAGACAGCATATTACAGTGTCTAAGAGCAAGAATTAGACTTTCTGGATTCTAATCCCAGATTTACTAGTAACCTTATGGAAGTTTTTTATGAGTTCTTTTCTTATCTATAAAATGAACGATAATATTGACTCTTCGTCAAATTGTTAATACACGAAAATGTTTAGAACATTGCCTGGTACATAATACTCTTCAATTCCTGTTAGCTACTAGACTTACTTGTTCCATCAGTGATAATTTTTAGTATCAAGTATAAAACTTGATCCTCTCCAGGACCAGTTAGGTCTGACTATTGAGAATGTTCTTATAAGTTTCCTTTATAGCCTGCAAGTGTGACGGTTGTGGGTTATGGTGGGTTGGGGGGGATCCTGCAATGTGCCGAGGTTCCAAGAGGTGTAAAGACAAACAGGGTCTCTGCTTTTATTTAAAAAGAAAGATTGAACAAATATATGAACAAGTTAATGTGGGTTATATGCATCATGTAGCTCATAACGCAGGATGTGTGATAGAGAACTATCAGAGGGACAATTTTTGATCCATTTTTCATAGGTGGTGAGGGAGGAGTTCTTTAAGAAGGTGGCAGTTACACTGACATATGAACATAACAAAGGAATTATCATGCAGAAAGCCAGGGGACAGAATAGCAGACAGATGGTTTGGAAAATATAATTAGTCAAGCATGTATCTGAATAATGCCTGTCCCACCAATCCAGACCATAGATCAGGAAGCTCCAACTCATGGGACAAATCTAGCTAGTGGCTTGTTTCTTATGAATAAAGTTTTATTAGAACACAGCTACACTCATTGACTTACATATTATCTGTGTCTGCTTTCGCGCTACAATGGCAGAGTTGAGGAGTTGTTACTATGAGACCCTGTGGTACACAAGTCTAAAATACTTACTATCTAGCCCTTTACAGAAAAAGTTTGTTGACCTGTGGTCTAAACCAGAAGACCCACAAGGGTGAAGACCACATTTGTCTGCCTTTCTCATTGCTGTTTCCTTCAACCTGTGTTTGACAGTAGACTCCAGGAATAACTGGAGAAGCAGCCAATGTAAGGTATTAGGTGCTGGTGATAATTTTTTTAAATCTCTTCAAAGATGAATTCAGAACACACAGTTGTCCTTTGAGAGGACACCATTGATTCCCACATATACTGAGAAGCAGAAATACAAAGTGTTGGCCCAGGTAGTAGCTACACATTATAACCCACCATATGAATGTGCTGCAAGGTACTTAGATTAAGATTGTTTCCACCCTGAAAGCAGCAGTGGTTCTGTAAGATGTCACCCAATTTGGCAAGGAACGACGTACAATGAAATCACCCCTCTGTTAGCTTTGCAGGAAGCCTCAGCATGTGTGATATGCTAATGCAAAGCAGCATTTCTTTAGCTTGGCACACAGCACAGCTTCTCCATGATGGCACCATCAACATTTGGGGTCAGAAGTCTTCGTTGTGGGGACTGCCTTGTGCATTGTATGACTGATGGTTAGCAGCATCTCTGGTCACTACACAATAGATGCCAGAGCATGTACTTCTCCAACCAAAACATATCTGACAATTGTTGGGGCAGGGGACAGAAGGATGAGCAAAATCACCGTCAGTAAAGAAGTACTGACGTCCACTGAAAATCTCCTCTTCCTTCTTTCTTTCCTTTTTTCTTTTTTTGGAGACAGTCTTGCTCTGTTGCCCAGGCTGCAGTGCAGTGGTGCGATCACAGTTCACTGCAGCCTCGAGCTCCTGGGCTCAAGTGATTCTTCCACCTCAGGCTGCCAAGTAGCTGGGACATAGGCATGCACCACCATGCTCAGCCAATTGTATTATTATTATTATTTGTAGAGAGGGGGGTCTCCCTATGTTGCCCAGGCTGGTCTTAAACTCGTGGGCTCAAGTGATCCTCCTTCCACAGCCTCCCAAAGTGCTGGGATTACAGGCATGAGCTGCCACCTCCTTTTCTTTCTGTGATAACTTTTAGGTGTTGGAAGCAGTTGTTCTCACAAATAAATGTGTAGTGATCTGTGGTTTTAGTAGCCAACTTTTCAATTCAAATCACCCTGTGTATGTTTGCATCCACTGGGATGTGGGTGCCGATCAAATATGACAGTGTTATAATTCCTAGTAACATTATGGAGAGTAATTTTTTTCTACTATGAGATAAACTTTTTAAAGTTATGAAATTTAATTTGACATTGAGAGTTCTGTGCCCTCTTTGGAGTTGAGGAGTTGTTGTTGTGATTTTTTTTAACACTTTCAGGCACAAATCCAGTCTGAGTGCTGATTCCCACACCATTCATAGATCAGATGTGATAAGAAATTTCTGAATTCTCTCTCTGCTCTCCATGATGGCTGAACTAAATCTGCCTTTTTGCTTAGAGCTGATACTCAGCAAGATGCAGTACAAGAAGCAGGTGCACACATGGGTGCCATTCTTTGCCAAGAAGATCCAGGAGGGGAGAACAAAAAAGAGAGAAATAGAAGAGAATGCGGCAGGCAGGTGCATTCCGTCTTCTCAATGAACAAGGAAACAGTGGGAATATGACCTCTTGGGAATGAAAATTCACAACAATGCCATCTTGGCCTAACTGGATCTTGTGACTAAACATTCATGGTTACTTTGCTTTACACTCCCAATGTTACCCTAATTTTTGATTTAGTATATTTTATTATTATATCTCAAATAAATGTCACAAAATTACAAAAATTTTGGTCTAGGTTGCAAACGAGACACCTGCAAATATATATGTGTATACATATATAAAAAATATGTACACACACGTGTGTATATTTATAAACTATGTACACACATATGTATGTGTATATATGTTATATGTACACACATATATATAAGTATACGTGCACATACATATACACATGTGTATATGGGTACATACATATATACATCTATAATTGATACATATACATATATATTAGGCTCACATTTTGGTTTTAGCTTTGAATTGTGAATGTTTAAAAATAGAGAAATTGGCTGGGCATGGTCACTCATGTCTGTAATACCAGTACTTTGGGAAACCAAGCCAGGAGGATCACTTGAGCCCAGGAGTTTGAGACCAGCATGGGCAACATGGTGAGACCCTGTCTCTAAAAAAATTAAAGTAAAAACTGGCTGGGCGCAGTGGCTCATGCCTGTAATTCCAGCACTTTGGGAGGCCAAGGCGGGTGGATCACGAGGTCAGGAGTTTGAGACCAGCCTGGCCAAGATGGTGAAACCCCATCTCTACTAAAAATACAAAAATTAGCCGGGCGTGGTGATGGACGCCTGTAGTTCCAGCTACTCGGGAGGCTGAGGCAGGAGAGTCGCTTGAATCCGGGAGGCAGAGGTTGGAGTGAGCCGAGATCGTGCCACTGCACTCCAGTCTGGGCAATAAGAGCAAAACTTCATCTTGAAAAAAAATTAAAGTAAAAACCAAATTAGCCTGGCATGGTGATGTGTGCCTGTGGTCCCAGGTACTCAGGAGGCTGAGGTGGGAGGATTGCTTGAGTCTGGGAGGTTAAGGCCACAGTGAGCTATGATTGTGCCAGGGTGACAGCCAGGGTGACAGAGCGAGACCCTGTGTCAAATAAATAAATAAATAAAAATTAAAAAATAAAAATAGAGAAATTTTTCATGGAAAATTTTGGATCTCTGTCTTCTCGTCAAAATCCAAAAGATATAACACCCCCATCATGCCTGCCTTCCCAAATGATGACAGTCCACTTGAGACAAGCAGCAGGGCAGTGCTTAGAGTTTACCACACTCCCCACCATTCCCCAATACCTTATCCTTGCCCATTTTACGCATTTAGATCAGCTGCCTGGGATGTGTTGCCATCTCTGCTTGCAGCCTCTTATATAGATTAATTTGATCTTTATCTTTGGCCTCTTTCTGGAGCCAAATCAAGTCCTTGTGACTTTCAAATAATCTTGTCCCAAATGCAACACTTCCATAAACGTTTGTCTGATTGATCTTACCAAGATTTCTTTTTCCCACAGTTTTCTCCACTCAAATATATCATACTTCATTTACGACAGCATTTCCCAAAATGTGCACTATGGAACAAATATATAATGTGGAAAATATAAGAATTCTATGATTGAGCAAATTAAGAAAATTCCATCGTACACAAAGTTAAAAATGTCTTTTCAGTAGTACTTCCCAGAGCCTATAAAAATGCAAATGTGCTTTGTAACTCTCAAAGAATATGTGAACATTTCTTAGTTTTCCATGGAACTTCAGAAGATTCATTCTGTCACAAGGCAAGATTTGCTTGCCTTTTAAAAAATGTATATTTATAGTCTCCAATATTTTTGATAATTGTTTTCAACCATAGATATGTCGCAGAAAAGAGAGGCATAGACCATCATAGGGTCATCAACTTTTCATTTTGCAAAGATCATTAAAAAGCAAAATGTAACTACCATCCATAATAAATACCTTTCCATAGAAAAGTCATTTAACAAAATAGAGAAAAACATAACATCTAGATAAAAGACCATCATTTAAACTGAATGTGTTTGCCTTGTAAAATGTGTGCTGTGTTTCCTTTATTTCATTGAATATTTGTATTAACAAAAACTTTGTCACAGACTGTCACCAGTATACAAAACTGAGTTGGGGAAACATTGGTCTACATTGCATTAAATCTGACAATGACACACACTCAAAAACCACTGTAAAAAGAGTTCACACGTGAGAGGAGAGACCACTGGTGTTCAAGGAAGGATTTTCTGTGAGGCTGTGGAAGGCAGTTGAAGCAGTGGGAAGAGAAGACAAGAATACGATGAAACTGGGCTTTCCTTTTCAGTGTTTGCAGGTTTATTTCTACCAAATGTGGTCTTACCTTGGAGTCACACTGGGGAGGTTTTGAAACCTTGCCTGAGCTGTAGGACCGCCCATAATAGACTGACATTGATGGGGACAGAGTGATGATCAAGGTACGAAGTGAATGACTTTAACAGTTTGGATCAGAACAGAGAGAAACAGAAGTGGTACTTGGAGAGTTAAGCCAATGCAGTCTAAAACCTTGAAAATATGTTATTTATTTAAACCATTATAAGATGGAAAAGGATGATGATACTTATGGTAGATTTCAAAGAGGTAGAAATGCAAGATATAAATATGTTCCAATTATCCATCGCAGAGATAGATTTTGCCTTCTGACTAGTGGGATGTTATTTCTTGCTGAGCAAATCCCTTGGGTTACTCTGGATAGGAACTCATGAAAGTCCTAATATATTTTATAAAGATTCTTTTTTTTTTTTGGTCGTTTGACCATTACCGCTTGAGGAAGGGTGATAAAATATAGAGCCTTCAAATGACCCATTTTTATTTTAAGAAGGATTTTTATTTCTTTTTTATTGTTTTACGTATTGGTGTCCTCTTGAAAAATTAATAAATCTTTGAGGGCAAGAACTAAAACTACACATTTTAGGATCCTCACTGCCTGGTGCCCAGGAAGTCCTTGCTAAATACTTTTATGAATAAATGAATGTAAAAAGAGTGAATGAAGAACAGAAGACAGTATGTTTATTTTTTCCACTTTTCACTTTTTATGTTAAACTTTGTATCTTGAGATCATTGTAGACTCGCATGCAGTTGTCAAACAATAACACAGAGAGATCCTTGACCCAGTGTCATCTGGTGGTAGCATGTGGCCAAACTGTAGGACCATGTCACTACCAGGACAATGACATTGATACAAACACAGAACATTTCCAACATCACAGGGACCCCTCCTGCTGCCCTTTCATCGTCACTTCCCTCCTGTCCCAGGTATAATGGAAGTCCAGCTCCCTACTCAGCCTCCGATGACAGCAGAAGGGAGGGCTCTGGGATCCCTAACTACTGCTAGGTTGAGGGTGGTTCTAGATCTCCCTTAGGCCTCCCTTCCTGAGTAGGAGGGATAGAAGCACCTTGTTATTGCTCCCTTGTGGCCTGCACTGACACTCCAGGGGAGGGGATGGACTTGTTACTTCGGGACAATGGTGAAGTTTGAATGCTCCTCTGGGTCTCTCTGACACCAGCCAAGTGGAGGCACTGGGGTGCCTCACTGCAAGTCTCATGAGAGGGGAAATCTTAGCTTTCCAGTTGGCCTTGGCTTGCATGAGTAGGTTCGGGCCATATATATTTTTTTTTTCTGTGTTGTTTGGCTAAAGTAGAATGTGTTTATTATTGAAAAGTTTTCTGTCTTAGTAGGCTGCCCCTTTCCGGGCCTCTTGGTTAGAAATAGCAGGTTTTTATTACGGCTTTTTTTTTCAACCTGTTGGTGTGTGGTTTCTTCAGCTCTAAGTCTGGCATGTCTGGCAATGCAGCACAGAGAAAACCCAGGGAACTCATCATCATGTAATTCTTTGAGTCTTAATAACCCTAGCCAATCTATCTTCTCTCCACCTTTTAGTTTGAGATATATATACATATATATATTACATATACATACATATATAAAACATATGCCCATATACATATATAATACATACACATATAATACATACAAATATATAATACGTACACATAAATACCTACTACATACACATAAATGTATAATACATGCACATATAATACGTGCACATACATATGAAACACATACGTATGCATATATAATACACATACATATATAATACAAACACGTGCATATATAATACATGCACATACTTGTTTAATACACATGCATATATAATACATATACATGTATAATGCATGAACATACATAATATATACAATTACACACATTGTAATACATACACATACACATGTATGTGTATGATACACGTGTATAATACATACACATATGTATAAAACATACACATGCACATATATAATACATGTACACACATATGTAATACACACATATGTAATACATATACATACGTATATATGTAATATATACATACATATATAAAATATATACACATACATATGTGTACATATTTACAATGTCCAGATTTTTAATAGTTGGACTTAGTGGGAGAAATAGGAAAAATTATATATACTTTATCTTTCTGGAAATGGAAATCCTCACTTTCCATTTAAAAGGGGGAAGTTAAAAAAATCCCCTGAGCGCAATACATTTCCATGTTCTCCTTGAAGAGTGTGTGTTTTTTATCTAAATGGACACCTATTCAAATATTGTTTTAGTGTTCATCCATCTAAAAGCAGTACCAATCGAAATGTAACTGGTGTGTAGTAGGTGCCCCATAGTCAATTTAATATATAATAGACCTTCTATTTCAAAAACAAATTCTCACTCATCCTGGCTGTCTTACTTGCATGCATAAAATGTACATATTTACATTTTGATGTATTACTCTTCTGATGTCGACTACCCCCTCATAAAGGCAAATGGTTTACTTTGAATTAACTTTTCTGAACATAAAAGAAACAAATGGTCAAAAATCTGTAGTTACAGGCATGCATCTTGATTTTACTTCCACTCTGTTTAGCTAAGGTTAATGGAAACAAACACGCCACAGAAAGTATTTTCTCTGATTTCTCCCATAAAAACACGTTTTTCTTTTTTTTAAAGGAAGTTCGCAAATGTAAGAAGTCACTGAAGCCCTTTCAAAATAGGGAAAGAAGTTTCCAATCACAGATCCATTTCTGATAAGTTCTCATTGAGGAAATCATGTCACGTGAGCGCATGGGGGTTTTAGCACATGTGATGCTGAAATTTGCCAGACTTTGGAGAAGGTTGCAGGAATAACAATGACAACGGGAAGACACCTTCTGCCTAAGATATTTCGATCTTCCCTACTTGCCTGCATGCCAGGCCCTTGACTTAACTTGACCTTTCCTTCTGCCGTTGTGTGGGGCAGGCCTACCGGCGGTCTCAGAGGAAAACACACTATCCGAGATCTAAGAATCAGAAGTAATTAAGGAAGAGAAACTGACATTACAGGCTTAGAACGTGGTGGAGATAAAGTGAGGCCCTAGGGTTATGACAGGAAATTTGGAGCTGAAAAGCAAAAATGACTTTTAATTATAAAAATTCCAATTTGAAACCTCGATGACTAGAAATCTAGCTAACAGAGTCACTAGAGTAACTAGGAGCAGCAGATTTCTTCCTGCCTTAAACACACACACACACATCTATATATACACACATTCATATACTCTATCCTTCAAAATTTCCAAGGCACATCTTGGGTCAGTAGACATTTACAATCCATTAATCTTCTCCCTATTGCTTATTACCTTCTCACCATTCACAGTCTTAAATAAGAATACCTTTAGCAATGTGAGCCACAGCCTTCGTACAAGATCACATTATCTTCCACACACTGTCTTTACTAAGGTTGGAAGGAAAGGCCTGTGCTTTTTGAAGCACAATTCAAAAGATTGGAATCAAATTGACAACCCCTTTCCAGGGAGCTTTCTCTAACTCTCCATCCCTGCATCTGGGGGAGACGTCCTACTGTGTGTCACCAGCATCCCTTGAACACATCTCTGTCACAGAATTTATCACTTCAGCTGCTTGATGAGGACTAGCATGAATGTCTTAGTTGATTTGATCTGATTTCCCCAGTACCTGGCAGAGTGACTGACATATGGTGAGCTGGTCACAGTTGAGTGAATGAATGAGTCTTCTACCAACTGACCAACAAATAAACTAAAACAAAAACAACAGGGAACTCCAAGAGACAATACTCTGGCACCACGTGACCAGTGTGAAGAGTAGTAGACAAAACAGGATTGTCATACTTTTCAAGACAGACATGTACTGCAGCACCGTTTATACCGAAAAGTTTGAAACAACCTATGCCCTCAACATGAGACTAGATAAATGAAATGTAGGATATTTAGTTGTTTAAAAGGAATGAGCAAGATCAGTATCAACACGAGGGACCTTAGAAACACGGTTGAAAGGAAAAAGTAAATTGCAGAATGGTTGTGCATCATAATATCTTTATATAAAAGTAAAAAGAACAGGAAGCAACTCTACACATTTTGTGTAAAAACAACAAAACAATGATATACATTTTCTCAGGGAGTAGAACATAGACGCAATTTAATTATTTGAATGAAATCAGAGGCTATATTTCAAACCTCACAACTGGTTTTCTTAGGGGAAGGGAGGAGAACTAAAATGAGGATGGTATCCAAGGGGCCTTTACTACTATTCATATTGTTCATTTCTTTTTAGAAGGAACGTACTTTAGTTACATCTATAACTTGCAATTTTCCTACACACTTAAAGCTGGTACGTTCCTAGACTTGAAATCTTTGCAAATAGTGACCCCAGTGCTCTAGAATATCTTATGAGGATTTGTGGGATTTTTTCCTCCTTTCTCCTTCATCAAAAGCTGAGAAAAACATTCGTGAAGGATATTGTTTAGGCCAATCCTCCTCCTTTTGGAACGATCTCCTTGTTTGTCAACTGCCAGCTTTGACATTCTCTCTCACTTCCCACGGTCTGGCAGCCGAGAGGAGATCTGGAGCCAATTTGATTCTCCCCCTCTGAAGAAACAGCCTAGCAGTCTGTACTGTGTTTGGAGAGAACTCGTAAAATGTGCCTTTTTTTCCTCTCTTTATTCCAAATGCCCAGGCGTGCGTGTTAAGATGGGGGAAATAAGCCTCATGGCAGAAACGTGCTATCAGCATCTTCCATAGTAATTAATTTTCTGATATGCCTGCGTGTTTGATGGAAGGACTTGATAGCACAACAAAATGCTTCCACACTCCACCCATGACTTCCAAAAGTTTGCAATTGGAAACAGACAATATGGACGCAAATGTTTCATAATAATGACAAATGTTGATTGAGTACCACAGATCTCAACAACTCTCTGAACTAAGTCCTACTGCTAGCATACCCATTTTAAAGATGAGAAAACTGAGGTTAGGTGAGTTGCAGAAGGTCACATCCCTAACATGCGGCAGTGGCACACTTCAAACTCTGGCCATCTGGCTCCAGGTTTCCATTCTGCCTCATGTCAGGATCTCTCCTATCTAGTTCTTAGCGTGTACAAAACTCTCACTAAATACTTCTTGAATAAACTAATGAATATTTTACATCTGATATATCCTTGATTAAAGGACATTGTGCAAAACCAAGGGCATGGCTAACCTCTTTAGGAATGTTGACAATGAGTGGCAGGACTTCCGGTAGAAATTTGAGTCAGAAACACATGGATAGTCTCTGACTTCTACACTGACGAACCTGGGTAGTTTCTCAGTCTCAGGCAGGATTCTAAGGCACCCCCAAGACCCTCTCCCTCTGGTGTTCCACAGTCTATGTAGTCTCCTCCTGCATAATGAGGATGAAACCTGTGAATATGATGGGATATCACTCTTATAATTGGGTTACTAATCAGTTGACTTGAAGTTAATCAAAAGAAAAATGATCTGAATGGGCCTCTGACTTAATCAGAGGAGCCTTTAAACGAAGACGGAGCGGCTGGGCAAGGTGGCTCACGCCTGTAATCCCAGCACTTTGGGAAGCCAAGGTGGATGGATCACTTGAGGCCAGGAGCTGGAGATTAGACTGGCCAACTTGGTGAAACCCCGTGTCTACTAAAAATACAAAAATTAGCCGGGCGTGGTG
>NW_012114666.1:6283839-6315713 GCF_000951035.1 Colobus angolensis palliatus
TGGTGCACGTCTATAATACCAATTACTCAGAAGGCTGAGGCAGGAGAATCGCTTGAATCCGGGAGGTAGAGGTTGCAGTGAGCAGGGATCGCACCACTGCACTTCAGCCAGGGCAACAGAGCGAGACTCCGTCCCAAAAAAAAAAAAAAAAAAAAAAAAAGAGACAGAACATCGGAGGGATGAGTTCCTGCTGGCTTAGGAGAAAAAGCACACTGATGTGCTATGAGCTGCTTCCGGGGCCACGTGACAAGAAATCGTACGTGACCTCTAGAAGGTGACAGTAGTCTCTGGCTGAGAGCTAGCACAAAAAGAGGGTGTCAATCATATATCCACAAGCAAAGGAACTATGTCAAACACCAGCGAGAGGCCAAGTATGGTGGCTCACACCTGTGATCCCAGCACTTTGGGAGGGCAAGGCAGGAGGATTGCTTGAGACCAGGTGTTCAAAAACAGCCTGGGAAACAAGGCAAGACCTGTCTCTACCAAAAAAAAAAAAAAAATTAACCAGATGTGGTGGCAAATGCCTGTAGTCCTAGTTACTCAGGAGGCTAAGGTCGGGGGCATTGCTTGAACCCAGGAATCCAAGACTGCAATGAGCTATGATCAAGCCACTGCACTCAAGCCAGGTGAAAAAGTGAGACCCTGTTTCTAAAATAAGTAAATAACCAGTGAGTGTGGAAGCAAACCAGAGATTCAGGTGAGAATCACAGCCTCCACCAATACTTGATTTCAGCCTCGGAAGGCCCCAAGCAGAGGACCAGCTAATCCATACCCTGACTCCTGACTCATGGGAATTGTGAAATAATGTTTGTGTTTTCTTAAGCTGCTAAGCATGTGTTAGCTTTTTATATAGCCGTAGAAAACTAACCAAGATAGTGACACATCATAAAGGGACATAACAATAAAATAAAATAATATAGGTGAATTGTCTAGCACAATGTGTTTTGGCAGTAAATTTTTTGGTCTCCTTCCTTCCTTTGAGATGTGAGGCTGCCACTTACTGCTCTGAGGGTGAATGTGATGGCTGGAGCCCCAACAGCCATCTTGGCCACTGAGGACAAGAGCCACATTAGAGATGATGAGTGGAAAGTTGGAGGGAGCCTGGAGCCTTCGACCATCACAGAACAACCACACCAACCAGGACTTATGTATGAAGCAATGGCTCTCATGATGAAGCTACACTTCTGGAGTTGCCCTGTTACTTCAGCCCAAATTAATTCTGACTAAATCAGTTATGTAAATTGGCACATAATTCAGTTTACTGACTCACCATCAAGCTCTCACCAACCAAAAAATTGACAATGCTGACTTTTATGTCCAGAAGCAGGGTACTTTGGACTTTCTGGAACAGAGAAACCCAATTTATATGTATATGTTTGTGTGTGTATGTATACACACACATATATATGTATATATGTATAACGGGCTATAACACATATATGTATATATACACATGTATAACTTGGGTCATACATATTTGTATAACTTAGGTTATACATACATGTATAACTTGGATTATACATACACATATAAATATATATGTACTATGTATATACCTACATATATAACTTGAGTTATACATACATACCTGTATAACTTGGATTATACATACTTACATATATAAATATGTGTATAAATATATTTATACATAAATATACATATATTTGTATATATGTATATATTTGTATGTATAGATAATACATACATACATATATAAATATATTTATACATAAATATGTATGTATCATATATGTAAGGGTTGCTTCATTTTTGGTCAAGAATTCTGGAGAAGAGAGGTGAGATTTTGTCTTTGTAGGAGGCAGGAGTAAATACTGGGATAGATAGAGAGAGAGAACAAGGCCTCCAACCTATTTAAGACCCATCCTTCATCAGCTCCATCAGAGTAAGAAGAGGACCATCAGCAGAGGATAATTCGATTCCCTCATGGAACCCATTTCAATGCTTAAACCACAGGCCTCTCTTTTTCTGGAGAGAATTCCTATTTTATTAAAACTGCTGATTGTAACCCCACTTGTATATGAATATTGCTCACACACACGGAAAAGGAGCTAATGCGATCAAACACAACAGTAATATTAAATTACCGTAACTCATTTACCCCGCCTGCACATGGCTTTCTCCCCGCTCCCTTCACAAGAGCTTGTACATGCACACAAAATCTATAAACTCTTCCTGGGAATACAAAAGCCTCCTCTATGATGTTGATAAGAAACAGGACAGTCACTCTCTCCTGACATATTTGTTCTTTAAAAACAAATCAATGGCACAGGCATTTGGCACCTGAATGCAGAACAACGGCTTGATGAGGCAAAGATTGTCTTCATTAAGGACATTAATATTCATAGGGAGTAGAAAATCTGACACAAGAGAGGACTCACTAACCTTTTCTCATATTAGATTTTTACTTCTTAACACAATTACAGTCCGGCAATGACTTAATTAATGCTGCTTTTCGTCAGCCGCCTTTAAAGAGCTGTCAATTTGGTCCTGCAGAGGCTGTCAACGAAACAGAAAGACAGTCATCTTGGTGAAAAAGACACAGGAAAAAATTCAAACACTTAATAATATTCAAAGTGCTAAGCAAAGTCACATATCAACTGGGATTAAGGAGAATTTTTGTCTTTCCCTTCCATCCTGGTTAAGTGAGTCCTGCTGATGGCGCGATTAGGACTTGACTATTGCTTGGGTTTCGAAGATGTATTGAAACAGAGGGAAAGAGACGAGCTGGAAGGAAGGGACCTCCCTACCATAAAAAGGTGGCATGGCATGGCAACTACCTGGGTGTCTTGCTTTTCCGCGGTCATGGGGTGTGGAATTGGAAAAGACTTGAGAAAGCGCATTGTGCAAGCACCTCTCTTTATAGATGAGGAAGTTGCTCAGTCCCCTGTGTCTTTGACCCAGATGTTGCAAATTTAATCTCTGCAGGTCAAAATTTCACCTGCAACGTTTTCTTTTCTTTTCTTAGTATGCACAGTGTTAAAAGTGATTCAAATAAAGGATTTGCCAAGATATAAAGTTTCAAGATGCAAACTTGTTTTTAAGACTTAGAGTGTATAGCAACTCGAAATCTACCTTTCTTCATAGTGATAACAGGCAGAACCTCAGAGCTGGTGACTCTCTTCGGTTTTAACACGATTTCCCTTGCACACACCTGCTTGGTTCACTCCTTTCTTTTACCCACTTAGGATTTCAAGATCCATGCAGTTGTCTCTCTTGCTTTGGGAAACTGAACTTCACCTTTCTTCAAAGACAACCTCAGGATTATCAGTTTGAAAAAAGAATTGTACTTTTCCTGATAATATTTTCATCTGGCTATTTCTTGGCTGAACAGCCTATTCTTGTCACATGGCTGGAATACTCCTCCCAGTTCCTAGCCTACATCAGAGTCTCCCAACTGTGGCACTATTGATATTTGGGCCTGGATCATTTTCTGTGGTGGAGGCTGTCCTCTATATATGTTTAACAGCATCCCTGGGCTCTACTCATTGGATGCCAATAGCACCTCCCCTACCTTTTCAATGTGACAACCCGAAGTGTCTCCAGACATTGCCAAGGGTCCCCTTGTGGGTAAAGTCACCCTCAGCTGAGAACCACTGGTCTAACTGATCTCTTCACTATCTTTGACTTCAATGCACCATCCTCAGTGAGGCCTGCCCTGATTACTCCAACCACTCTTCCCTTACACCCTGCTGTGGCGCCCTGTGCATTTCATACACTGTATGGTGCAGGATTTGTTTTGTTTGTTTTTCTACTCAGTATCTAGATTAAAAGCAGCATGAGAGTAGAGACAACTATAAACTTTATTTGAATAAATAACATTTGAATAAATGCTTCAGCCTCTAACAATCCACTGTAAAGCCAACTCTTAATTAGGTTTCATCAGCAATGAGTTTCTTAGATCCAGTCCCATGAAAGAACAGCTTTGGGGAAGAAAGGCACAAGGCCACCATTCCTTCCTGTTATGCTATCGGTGATGGGTCACATGGACTTGAAAAATGCCCTTTCTTATGACTAAGCAGCTCTGATTTCAGTACTCAGTGGTTTCGGAGATTAAGTCCCATTTGTCACACTCCGGACCTTGACTTTTGGTTTGGAAAATATGAATAATCACATAAAAAAGTGACAGTGTAGGGATGCCTTTATTTTTCCTGCCTGAGAAACTACTAGCAGTGACTCTGCCTATGAAGACACAGAGGAATATTTGTAGATTTTCTTTGCCCTGGGAGGCTGCTGAACATCCTACAGTGTAAAAGACGGCCCTCACCACAGAGAATTATCTAGACCCAAATGTTAATAGTGCCATGGTTGAGAGACCCTGATGTACGCTAAGAGCTAGGAGGAGTATTCCAGCCATGTGGCAAGGGTACACTGTTTTAGCCAAGTAGTAACCAGAGGAAAATATCCTCAGAAACAGCATAGTTTGTTCAAACTGGTAATTCTGAGGTTGTGCACAGGTGATGGCATCTGGAAATGTCTGGGATTGAGTTTGAGTGAAGCTAGAGAGGCGACACATGAGCTAGAGGGGGCTAGGTGGCAAATGAACTGCCTGGGGGAGCACTGCTTAGCCACACAAAAAAAGTCCAACAGGCACTCATTTGTCTCAAGAAGATATTGCAGGACTTTGATCTGTAGTGGCCATCAGAGTTGGTCACTGTTCAAGAGATGGTCAATTTACATAGGGCACAGGGAGCCTGATGCAAAGAAATGGTTCCTGACTTATTTCCTGTTGAGGCTCATTATTTTGAGACCGTCTCTGACTGAGATATTCCTATGCAAATTCTCTTGACAGGCCCCAAAGAGCATTTCAGTAGGTGATCCAGAGTCAATATCAGTCCCTAAAGATCTGTTGGAGAGACCTGTCCAGGACGCATCCTATGTGGCTAGGGCTGGAGAGACTTCAGATCCTGCCATTCCAACACAGAATGGCATAGTTTACAGAAATTATTGAGCACACAAGTAAAACCTAGTGGGGCTTAACTATCGGATTTTAAGTTTAAGCTACCACTCTGGTGGGAGCTAGGATCTTGAGCAGCAAAAGGCATCCTTACCGAGGTGGGCAAAGCAGCAGAGGCTGCGTGAGACCCATTCTCAACAGTAACACTGTGGGGAAGCACCAGAAACAGCAGCAGCTGGGACCTGAGGTTAGTTTCCAGACCTCTCAACCCACCATTTCTCCCTCTGACCAGCTTTTAAAGCAAAGGTGACTCTACAAAATGAATGCAGCCCCTGAGATTCAGGACCAATCCATGTGGGCATGAAAGCTGAGCATGAGGTCAGGGAAAATGGCAAGAGAAATATACTAACATTTCTACTTATGAGTGTTTATGGGAGCTCGAGTAATTAATTGGAACTAATAAAAGAGATGTGGCTGTTTTTATTCCTCAAGTTGTAATTCCTCACATTATACTAGCCATGCCTTTCAGAGGTTGCAAATCAACCTGGTACCTGATGTCAAGGCAAACAGAATCTGTTACAGGACTACCAGTAAGGATAACCTAAAAAAGTCTCAGAACTTAACATGTGAGATTTATTGCATTTGTTGTTCATCTTTTTTCTGTCTATTAACCCATTGATTGATGGAAGCACATTCATTCAGGCTGGCAAGTTTCAAGATACAGAAGCAAAGAACTAATCATACCTTCCTTCTGTACCTTCAGCCCCTAGTTACATAGGATTAAATACGTAGGCTTTAGCATGACATAGGTCTGGGTTCAAGTCCTAGCTCTGCCACTTATTAGCTGTGCAGTCTTAAACAAGTGACTTAACCTCCCCAAGCTTCAGTTTCTTCCAATGTAAAATTGTGATAATGATTTCATGACAAAGTGAGCATTTACAGTATGGAGAAGTTATTGTGAGCCGAGATACTTGGTTTCTTTTTCAGCATTATTTTACATAATCTTTTCAAAATCTCTGTGAGGTGCGGACACTATTTTTTACAAACAAAAACCAAAGTTTAGAGATGTTAACAGATTTAACAGATTTTTGAGGCTGACGCAGCTAGTAAGTTGTAACGTCAGGATGCAAACCTAGGCTGCCTTAGAACTTATGCTCCAAATATTACGCTATGCTGTTTGTGTCATGGGGTCTTGTGATTATTAAACAAGATCAGGTATGTATAAGCACTTAGCACAGAATATAGCACATTGAAAGTGATCAATAAATGCTCTCTCTCTTTTAATTTACACACAGTAGTATCCTACTCCTAAACATCACCTCCTCCTTACCCCTTTCAACTTATAGTGAAATCACTTTGCTCATTTATCTCACCTTGTCCTAATTCCACACATTTCTGTCTGATGTCAAAATATTCCTCTAAGAACTTTTGTTCACCAAATTATTCCTGTCATTGCTTGAACTCTTGTCTTCTTGCCCATTTACATGTATGCAATAAGTGAAAGTTTTCATACAATTCTAGCAAAAATGTCAGAGTGTCTAAATTGAAATCTGGGACCCAAAATAGCATCCTTGCCCCTAATAAGACTTCCCCAAGTTGTAAGTGAGCTTTTCAGTATAACTGCATGTACTGAACTGAGTCTGCAAACAGATTGAAAGCTTATAGTTGACTGTCAGTGGAAGTTGATTTGGCCTAGAAATCTCTCCAGGGGTTCAAATTATCCGATTCTGTAGATGAAATAATTTGCCTTTAAACTCATCATTGGAAGAAAGATGTCCTGATTTTCCCAATGCAATACCACCTAATCCTTAGCAGGCCTGGAGCACTGACATGGTGGGGTGGTAGAGTGGGCATGGAGGGCACTGATATTCTTCATTCTACCAAACTTGGACTCAAGGAAATGTCACCCACAGGTGGTCCAACACATGCTCAGAGGGTGAAGCACATTTATCATTGAATGAACCTACTTATCTCTGAGCACTTTATGTCTTTTGGGAGTCACACTTGTCACGGGGAAGACTGAGAACACCTTTCAAAGAAAACCTAATTTACTTAAAGAAAAATGTGTGTGCCCCTTCAACAATCGTTTTGTGTACTATTCCACGGACAGGATGATGGAACAGACAATTTCAAGCCAAGGCACTTTTCTAAGACACCTGTCTGCAGATAACTGATCATGAAATACAAGTGTCTCCAACGCCCAGGAAGAGGGATTATGGCTGCATCCACCGTGATAGGCTAGGGCAGAGATGGATGCTTGCACACCTGGTTTAAGTAAATTCTTCCCTTCTTAAGGAAGTGAAGAAAGGTTGTCAAATCTAACAAAAAGTCATCTTCATCCTGGACTCCCCTTGTCTTTCCCATCATGGAGTCTGAATCATGTGACAGGGAAATGGAAAAGACCATTCTCATTCTATAAAACGGACTCAAAGCAATGTGGGGAGAGAATTCACCATGAATAATGATAAGCAATCTACTTGTTTGGGAATAGGAATGCAGATATAACAGAATACACTTAAAATGCAGATCATACTACTATTTTCATAATCATCAACATTTGTTTGTGTTGATGTGTATTTACATAAAGTCAACTGTAATAATAGACAAATTTATTGAATGTTTACTGTGTGCCAGGTAAAATTATAGATTATTTACATAGCCTATTGTATTAGTCCATTCTCATGCTGCTATGAAGAAATACCAGAGTCTGGGTAATTTATAAAGAAAAGAGGTTTAATTGACTCACAGTTCCACAGGGCTGGGGAGGCCTCAGGAAACTTATAATCGTGGTGGAAGGCACCTCTTCACAGGGTGGCAGGAGAGAGAATGAGTGCCAGCAGGGGAAATGCCAGACACTTATAAAACCATCAGCTCTTGTGAGAACTCACTCACTATTACGAGAACAGCATGGGAGAAACCACTCCCATGGTTCAATTACCTCCCACTGGGTCCCTCCCATGACACGTGGGGATTATAGGAACTACAATTCAAGATGAGATATGGGTGGGGACATAGCCAAGCCATATCACTTATCTAATTTATTCCTGACAACAATTTGATGTGGAAGTAATCACTGTTTGCATTCTATGGGCGGGGAAACTGAGGCTTGTTGAGGATAAGGTCCTTGCACAACATGACAGAACTAGTAAGGAGAGGAGAATGTAAGTGAAGCTGGTTCTCTTTCACTTTGACATTGTATTCTTAATATTATGCAATATAATCTCATCTCACACACAAAACGTGTGTACAATATTGTGTCTTTGTTCACACTCCCAGATTCTCATGTATGTTTGTAGATTGCATTCTGGGATGTCTCAGATAACGCATGAATGCGGAAATAGTGGGACTGAATGATTGTGCACAGCAATAATCTTCAGGGTGGCTGTCAACAAGCCTTAATTTAGAAATAAACAAAGTGAAACAAAACATGAAAATATGGTAATAGCAGGATGCTGCATTTACCCCTTGTCTCTTTAATAAACAACTTGGAACCCTGAAACAGAGAAGGATTTAGTGTTTGGATGTGTGGAATCTCATCTAAATGCCTAACACAACTTCTATATCAAAGGCACTCTGTGACAGGAGGTATTGCATTTAGCTGCACCCGTTTTGGATACTTTTCTGAAGCAGTTATCGGAGGAAGAGATAAAAATAAAATTTTCAGTATAAACTCGTGCTAACTCTTACATTCACTTTTAATGAACAGGTCGTCTGTGGTTCTAAGTATGTCTGCAGTTTTCTTTAGACCTCATTTCTTCCCTTCAACTGTAATGAGAGGGGAAGAGAAAAGTGGAGAGCCACTACAAGTCCTGCAATAGTTCATAAATATCTCTTTAAATATGAAACTGTCTAAACCCTCGGTGGCCATTACTTATTTATTAAGCTCCCTCTCCAAACTTCTCTCCATATCATGACCACTCTCTGAACTTACACGATGGTCTTTCAATATGTCAAACATTGAACCATTCTCTCTCAGATCCTCTCATTCTCTCTTACCCCTCTGCAATCACCTTTGCACTGGCCCAACTTCTCTTTTATGTTAAAATTCAGTGCAATATGCAATATGCCATTGATTCTGTCATGTCCAATGCCCTGGGATCAGGGATGAACGTTGGAAATCATCCTTAGAACATGCATATGTTCTTCAACCAAAATCCTTTATCCAAAAGGTAGAACCACAAGCGTGCCACTTTGAATCTATCTAACAGTGCACTTATTTTTATAATAAAGAAAGCAAAACATATAGAGTTCATTAAAAACATTTTTAAAACACAGAAAGCAATGAAGAAGAAAAAAATGTTAAAGCATGACAAACACTGTCACCCAAAAATAACAATTTTAAATATTTTGGTGTGTTCCTAAATGGCCTTTGTGTGTGCATTTTTTGCACAGCTTTTAGATTGTACTATATGTAATATTGTGAATCCTTCTCTTAGTTGAGCATAAGATTCTCACATGCCAGTAAGAATGTCTTCTAATCATCATGAAAGAAGCACAAAGGGAATGCAGTTCCTAAAACACGTAAACAAAATAGCACAAAAAGAGGGGGTAAAATTTTACTCCAAATATTTAGTTTTGAAATGTCAGTTTGCTTAAAAGTCGAATAACATTCTTCCTAGTCTGCAACACAGTATATCTGGTGTATTCTGGATGGTCTGTATAGCTGAATGTTGTCTTGCTTATTCACATTTATTCTACTAATTAATTGTCTTTATTAATATTTTACCTGATTCTAAACTCCATGAGACAAGGTACTGCATTTGTCTGATTTTCTCTGTACGGTTCCTAACACAATACCAGGCACATAGTAGAAACTTAGGAAGTATATGTTGAATGAGCAAGTGATTTATCTCGGTTTCCTGTCTAATCCTCAGGTGAAAATTAAATGCCAATCAAATGGAATTGAGATTAGACTCAGAGAAAAGGAAAACAAGGACACTTCATTTTGGTAGTGAACATAACAAGAGGTAAAATGACTATCCAATGCAGCATTGTTTTTTTTTTAATTATTCTGCCTGTTTAGAGAAATAAATAATTACAGATCCTTTTGTGAATTTTAATATCCTTAATCTCTGAAAGATTGGACCCAGCCAGGGAGCTCTTATAAACGTGTTAAGCTTTCTTAAATGCCTTTTGGGCAATTCTAAGACTTCTTCATGTTGGGTTGATGGTAATTAATACCATCCCAGTAGTACACCTGAGCACTTTATTATTCCAAAAGGCAAAGACAGGAAGCAGTTTTACAAAAATAGCAAGCAAAATTAGGTGACATCATTACACATTGGGCACTTCATTGAATTCTGTGAGATGTTTTATAAGCCTCAGTATATGACAAAATTGTATGTGTAAGACTCCAGATGTAGAAAGAATCGTGGCTCTCTACCAGACTTATTTACCAATTGTACTTATTTCTTCTTTAGAAATAGGGATAAAAATAGTGTCTACCTCATAGAGTTATCATGGTAGTGATTAAATAAATTAATACCTTGAAGCATTGCCTGGCACAGAATATGTACCCCAAACTGTTCATACTTCTGCCCCTTAACAGATAGTGTACATATAAATATACATATACACACATGATATATACACATATCTTATTTCTCATTAGAAATGTTAAAATATTTTTTATTATAGAAATTTTAAGAAAAAACAAAAGATTTTTAAAAATCACGTTTCATTCGCCATCCAGAGATAAGCATTACTATTACAAATAAACATCTTTTTATTTCAGTAATGCTGCTGGTTTTTAAATGTTCACAAGTCCTTCAACACTCCTCACTTAAAAGGTAGAGCCTGGTGTGGTTTAGATCTGTGTCTCCACCCAATCTCATCTTGAAATGTAATCCCCAATGTTGGAGGTGGGTCCTGGTGGAAGATGACTTGGTCATAGGGGTGGACTTCTCGTGAGTGGTTTAGCACCATCCCCTTGGTGCCGTTCTCATGATAGCGAGTGAATGAGTTATCACGAGACCTGGTTGTTTTAAAAGTGTGTAGCAGCTCCCTCCATTCTCTCTTCCTCCTGCTCTAGCCATGTAAGATGTGCCTGCTTCCCCTTCACCTTCTGCCATCATTGTAAGTTTCCTGAGGCCTCCCCAGAAGCCGACCAGAAGTCACTATGCTTCCTGTATAGCCTGAGCAAACTGTGAGCCAATTAAACCTCTTTTCTTTACAAGTTACCCAGTCTCAGGTATTACTTGGTACCAGTGCAAGAACTGACTAATACAGAACCTAATTCTCCTTGATTTCAATGGGGGCCTGACTTGGTCATGTGATTCTAATGAATAAGTTGAGGAAGTAATGCTGTGTGACTTCTGAGGCTCAGTCATAAAAGGCATCACTTATTCTGTCTTAATCATCTAGATTGTGCATTCTAAAAGAAGCAGGCCACCATACTGGGGGGGTATCAAGCAGCTTGAGGACAGGCCTGTGTGAGAAGGAACTTAGGCCTAAGCCTGTCTCAACCAGAATCTTTCCAGCCATGTGAGCGAGTCATCTTGGAAGAAGAGCTTTCCAAGATGCAGTCCTGGCTAACATCTTGACCATAACTTTATGTGACCTTGGGCTGGATTCTCTCAGCTAAGCTGCTTGCAAGTTCTTGACCCAGAGAAACCACAAGATAATACATGTTTGAATTTTTTAAGCCACTGAGTTTTGGGGTAATTTGTTACATAGCACTAAATAACTAAAACAATGACTTTACTTAGTCATGTATTATTGCTAGAATTTCTGTTAGATTTTTTTTTTCCTTTCAACTAAGTTCACTTTTTTTTCTTATAAACTTCCATTATAAAATCTATATGTGGCTTCATCACTTTGGATATTTTACCATAGTGTTTTAAAGTCTCTTTTAGATTGTTTTATTATCTGTAGTTATTTAGGAAACAAATTCTGTCACTTTTTGTATGCTTTCTCTCTCATGGTTGTTTACTTCCTTGTGAGAATTGTAATTTCTGACTCTAAACTCACTTGGCAGTGAGTTCAGGGAATTCCTTTGATTAGGAACACCTCCCTGTGGGTGGATTTACATGTTCCTCTGCTGGAACCTAATGGCTTCTTCCAGTTCAGACCAGTTCTAGGTTAATCTGTGGTTTCCATGTTTCACACTCAATAAATAGTGTGACCAAGGACCCTACATCCATGCATGATGTGATGCAGGGTTGAGAGTTTGAGTTCTCATTTTGGATTCTTTCACCGGCAACTAATAAGTAAACTTCCTTACAATGGCCCTGTGAGGCAGGAGAGTTTTTTGAGCTCTCCTTTCACTGATTGCTGGTTTCTGACATTATAGAGGAAGCTTATTTCCAGCTCCCACCCACCATACAAACTTGAGGCTTCATTCTCCCATTCCCACAGAGACATTAACCTCCAGCATTGAAAAAACACTTTGTTTGAGACTTCTAAGGATTTCCCCTTCAAGCTTATCTATGTATTTAAAATATATAATTTTCCAGAATTTCTATGTTGAAACGGGACCAGGAAATTTCATACATCAGCTGAATTTGCTCTATTAACCAGAAATCCTCCAGAATCAGGAATCTTCCCTATATGTAACATTTTTTTGTATAATTATATTCATGCTGGCTGGGCAATGTTTTAGTTTGTTTTTTAATTTAATATTATAATAACATTATTAAAATTTCCAAAGATTATTAAAACTCTTCCTGAATGGAATTTGAATGGTTGTAAAATATCCCATCAAATGAATATACACTGATTTAGTTAATATTTCATTTTTTGGACATTGAGTTTTTCACTATTGATGAATAAGAACTCATTTTGTCTTTTGTATTCTTCAGAAAGGAAGGAGATATCTCAGTATTTTTTTTAAGAAGTGAGGGTGGGAAGAGATGAAATAGTTTGTTCATGACCATATGGTCAGACAGAGACAGAAGGATGCATTCAGGTAGTTTGACTCCAAAGTGAGCACTTTTCCTAAGTACATTTTGGTATCATACTCACTTAAGTAATAAGGGGCATGGAGAACTTGTCATTACAACTGCATTCTCTAGCAACCCAGGTCTGCTTACGGAAAGCACCAGGAGATGGCATCTCTCAGCACAGATTTTGCTGATAGTGCTGGCAGGCAGGACTGGCCAGTCAATATGGATCTCCTAGAACTTGGGTTATTTATACTGATTGTTCTTAAAATGAAAAACAATATGGAGAACTGCATCTGGAAAGCTCTGTAGTTTGAGCTTCAGAATATTTCTAAAGACTCAAGGGCCCTGAACATACAAGCACTTTTATTGTGTGCAATAAACATGCAGTTTTATTGTGTGTTCTCTTAACAAACTCTTTCCAAAACTTCACCATAATTTCTCATTCTCTCTGGTGATGATCGGAGTACAACTAAAAAGTCTCCTCCCTTTTTTGCTTTGTATTTGAAAATATTATGCTCACTGAGACAACAGCATTAAATTCTGCTGATTCAATACAGTTTATTTAGTCCAAATATAAACTATTTCCAAACATATGTGCTTACTTACAGAACCTCTCTACTCTACAAGGGCTATTTTTCCACAAATACTGTTTAACGCTGTTATTTGTTGCTCCATGACCATTACCATCCATAACATAGCATTCTTCCTCTTTTATAACACACAGATACCAAAAATCATGTCAGATCCTCTTTAATATCACCCTGGATGCCCTGGGGGATGCGAGTCAGTGTCTTATATCATGAATAGTGGTTTACTATTCAATTTCGACTACAATAATCTACCTTATTGTCCAAGGTATTTGTAGCAACACCATGTGGCCTTTTTTCTTCTTTTGATAAAATGGATGCCTTAGCCTAGTCTTGGACACCTCATAACATGCCAAATTCCTCTCCAAAGCACAGCTTAGAAACTGGCACACAACGTGCATTGGGTCTCAGAACACAATGAGCACGGAAGCTCTATTTTCATTGAGAACAGCTGCTCATTTGCTGTGGCGAAGAGGCCTCAGGGTTAGAAGGGACCGAACTGCTCAGCCTTTAATGTTTTTGCAAAATTATCTTGTTGACAAGTGCAGCATTATAAATTTGAATCCATTAGCTAAAAGGATCCATAAATATTTGAATAATGGCCTTTTTAGATTTTCACCAGTCTATCAAACTTGTCACATGTCCACTTCTTTCATTTTTTTCTACTGCTGAGAAGAAAAGAACTGAACTAAATCTTATGGGTGGTTTCTAGACATGGGTATTTTGTCCTTGCTTTCAAAATGGAAATGCTTTGCTGAACAGAAGTTGATTAACCAAACCACACCAGTGTGTATTTGGCAGTAATGGCAGAAGGTGTACTATCCACTAACATTTTCCTTCCCAGTCCACGCAGAGGCATCTGGCCAGCAGGGCTCAGTTTCCTGGCCTTCCATGAAGGAAAGTCCCAGTGATGAGCTCTGGCCAATAAAATGTGAACAGATATGACCTAAGTCACATGCAAGGAGAGGTTTTATGGAACCCATATGTCTGCTCTACTGTTTCTTTTTCTCATTTTCTTGCTAGAAATGGAGAACTCTGGGGAAGTGAATGATGGAGCAATAAACTAGAAGTAACTTGGAATTTTGAACCACCTCCTGCAGTCAAGCGAGCCACATGCAAACCATGAACACCAACATTGGTCTGTTGCATGCTTGAAAATGTGCTTCTACTGGGTTAAGCCTTGGAAATTTGAAACTGGTTTCATCAGCTAGCAATAACCCAACTAATGTTGTGACCCATTATAAGTTAAAATGGTAGCAAAACTTGTTGTTTATGCTCTAGAATTTCAGATTTATTTGTTTTCTGTTTGCTTTTCAGAAGAGATCAACTAAATTTTGAAGTGGTGAACCTTGACTGTTTCTAAAAGGTGAGATGCGACTTGGCTCTGTGTTGTTTGTATTACATAAGGAGTCTATTAAAGAGTGTCTGAACATCTTGGTGACTAGCATAGGTAGGTATTTAATATGTCTTTCTACCTCCTGCTTATCTGATTTCTAGAGAACATGGTACAGCTCTCAACCAATAACTACAAATAACAGCACTCTCAACTCCTGGCAGACGGTTCAGCCTCAAACTATCCCTTAGGTGATATCCATGGAAGGTCATTGTATATATTCACCCACGTTTCTAGGCTTTCTTTTTTTTTGAGATGGAGTCTTGCTCTGTCGCCCAGGCTGGAGTGCAGTGACACAATCTCGACTCACTGCAAGCTCCACCTCCCGAGTTCACGCCATTCTCCCACCTCAGCCTCCCAAGTAGCTGGGACTATAGGTGCCCGCCACCACGCCCAGCTAATTTTTTGTATTTTTAATAGAGACAGGTTTTCACCTTGTTAGCCAGGATGGTCTCAATCTCCTGACCTTGTGATCCCCCCATCTCAGCCTCCCAAAGTGCTGGGATTACAGGCATGAGCCACCGCTTTCTTAAGGCTATCAATAGATGAAACAGTTCACAATAGAACTTCACCCTTCAGCCCCTCTCAAACCATAACCATCTTCAGGGAATAATACTTTAGTGTTCTCTCTGCCTATGAAATTATTTTAATGGTTAACATTCACTGAGCTTTTACTATGTGCCAAGTACTGTGCTAGATGTTCCATAAACATTATTTCTCTAATCCTTATAACAACCCTATAGGATTTACATAATTATCTCCGGGAAACTGAGACTTAGAACGGTTAACCATGTTGCCAAAAGTTACACAGCTGGTAAGTGGTGGAGCATGAATTTAAACTTGGATCTGCCTGGTTCCAAAGCCATGTGCTGTGGGAATATTACTGAGAACATTATGAATATCCACATGAAAAATTTATTTTATAACCCAGGGTTTCTCAATCTTGGATTGTTGACATTTGGGGCCAGATAATTCTTTGTTGTGAGGATGCTTGTAGGCTTTAGCAGCATCCCTGGCCTCTACTCATTAGAGGTGAGCAGCACCTCCCCTCTTAGAGTTTTGACCACTAAAAATGCCTCAAGGCATTGCCAAATATTCCAGGGGAGGGGGTAATACTGCCTACAGTTGAGAACCACCATTAATACCTAAATGTTAGAAATAAATTTTCTTCCCCTAAGGAACTGATGTAGGCCTTTCTTTCTGATAAAGAAAATGGTGTAAGTGATCATGTCTCCATATTTGCTATGGCCACCAAGAAGCTCGAAGGCAAATTCAAGTTTCAACTATAGACAAAAGGTATTCCCAATGTCCTGGGCAATTTTCATTGGTTGTTTTCTAATTCTTTATTTTCTCTGTCTTTTCGCCTCCCTTCCTTATTTCTCTACTGATGTTTTCCATTATAGATGCCTTCCTCTAAAGTCATTTGAAATGCTTCACAGAAAATAGCAAGGTATAGATACGAAAACATTTTTACACTGATTTTGAAATTGACTTGCTTAATTATTTGATCAAAGCTGAATCTTTCTAAGAATAATAAATATTTCTGTTTTTTAAAAAAATCTTTTCAATAATTCTGTCTGATATTAAGCAAAATCAAAGTTGGATTAAGAAACTGAACTTCATTGAAATTTTCTGGCTCCCAGAATCTTATTTTAAAATGGGTTCAAGGATATTAGAACACTAGAAAGAATAAAACGGAAACCTAGAAGAGCTTTGGAAATAAATATTTTTTTCAAGTTTTTCCATCCCAAGTGTTGAAAAATATCATTCTATTAAAATATTTTTATTATTAAGATTCTATGGAGAAGATGAGATGATAAAATGGATACCTTTCTAAGATGCTTTTCTAAGATTCTGCTACTACTCATGCCCTGGATTGACGCACAGGGATAGGTTCAGCCAGTTGAGAGGCTCCACTTTTAGAATCCTACCACATGTTTTCACAAATGAATTTTCCAGTCTGTCAATTACTGGGGAGATAAAAATTGGGTCCAGAACAAAGGGTGACTCAGAGGCTCATTTGGAAATTTGGGATTTCTGGTTCTGCTTTGACAGATTTGGAAGAAGAGGCAAAACATTTCCTGTAAATACCATCGCTGGGATGAATTCTCACTCTCCTGTTCCTCCATCACACAGAAATCTATATTGTGCCTTGAGTTGAGCTCCAGAGAAATTATCAATATTCACACATCTGGCACAAATCTGTTGGAAGAAAAAAACCATCATGCCATCTGTATTTCTTCAATCGTTTTATAGCACAGCTCTAGTCTCTGGCCGTCATTTTGTCACTCGGTCTTGTAAATATAAAGTTGTATTACTTTTTGGCTTTTTTGAGGATACCGTTCATCATAAGGGGAGGATGAGGAGATGATGTCACTGCCGGGGGAAAAAAAAAAACAACAACAACTTCGCCTTTCTCAATCCCCCACCTTCCCCGGAGTCTGGAGGAGCCAAATTTCATCTAGTTTGGCACAGTTGTAGGAATTAACATGACTGAAATGTATGCCAGATTTCAAAACAATTTCTAACAGTTTCTGTGAGACCGTGTAAGCAACTGAAAATTGACATGTTGTGTTGTGCCCGAGTCAGCCAACTGCTGTCACTGCATAATTAGATTTTCCTGCATGAGAGGAAAGAGTGTTCCCTTTAAAAATTATGAAATAAAGCAGAAGCTAATATAAAATATAAGTAGGCCCGTTATTCACAAAGAGGTAGCCTTCCGCCAAAGAATGACTTTGGACACACACACTCGTGCACACACACACTCACACACACACACCGCCAGGAGAGGCTGATGGCCCTGGATTTCTGCGCTTCACATGCAAGAAATGCTCTTTGCAAAGGGAAGAGGATTTACGGCACAGGCCAGATGGAAGCAGGCCCACTTGGCTGCCCGAGGAATGGCTGAAACCCAGAACCAAGAACAGATTTGGAGCTAATGAATGTGCGGTTCCTTCCTTCTGATATGGAATAATAGATGTGGCAGAGTATGTCGGGTGCCCCCAATACTTATTCTCCCCTTGTCCAACAGTAACAGTTTTTGTTCGGCACAAAGGCGCCCAGCTAAAGGCTATATTCCCCAGTCTCCCCTGCACCTCAGTATAACCATATAACTAGGTTCTGGCGAATGAGGTGTGAGAGGAAGTGGAAGTTTCCAGATTCCATGTCATGTCCTTAACAGGAAAGGAGGGGTTCCCTTCCCTTTCTCCCCTCCAGTCTCCCTGAGGGTGGGAGCGCAGGCGTCTTTGTCCAGGAGGATGAGATCTATACCATGTGGACAAGAGCTGCACCCTAGAGGCAGCAGAGCAGTAAGACAGAAAACTCAACTGTCCCTGGTAGTTTTAAGTCACTTCACCGACCTTGGATGATGTTCTGCACTGTTCCTTCAGAGAAAGACCACTTACTGCTCATTTAAACCATTGTGTTTTCATATAGCAGCAACCTTTTCTGCATCCTAACTAATCTTGCTCTCTTGGAAATGACCTTCAGAGTTCATCAGAGCTAGACCCTTGCAGACAGGAGTGTTTACACCCAAGTACAAATGTATCTTTGTTTTCTGGTCACGCCTTTCAAGACCTTTCTTCAAATAATTGTATATGTTCAAAAGGCAAAGTATGACTCAAAATATCATTCATGTGTGATAAGGCTATTGCGATTACAATTACTGTTACCATTTTGCAAATGAAGAAAATGTGGTTACAGAAATGAAAAAAAAAAAACTTACCCCAAATTACATATTACGTGGCTAAAAATTTTAGTTTTTTTTTTTTTTCATAACATGCTCAGGTGAGATGAGTTTGTAGCATATGGACAGGCATTCAAAAATATTGGCTAATTAACTGAATCAATGACTATATTCTTAAAATAAAGCAGTAGAGCCAAGACTAGAACTCAGGTCTACTAACTTTAAAGACGGCAATTTTTAACTCTGCACTCTTTTTGCTCCCTGACTATGTCTTAAATTAGGATCCTTTGAGTTACATTTGTGAATAAAGGTTTCAGTGCATCTATAAAAAAAAAATAATTAATTTAAACATTTTCAATTTGTTTAAATCTTATATCAAGTGTTTCACTCCTCTGCGCCCTGTAGCCAATAACAGAAACCTTTAACTTGAACTGGCTTAATTATTAACAGGACCTTGTTGACTGATGTCTTTGAATCCCCAGAATATGATTCGTGCCATCCCTCGGCACAGCTCCTCTCCAGGTTGGCTCCCCTCCCAGGTTCCATATGATATCAGCATAGCTGCCAGCCCCTCCAGGCCTACATCCCACCCTGTTTCATTCCAACAGAAAGGAGCCCTTCCTTATTGGTCTGATTGCTTTATAAGCCTGTTTGTCAACTAAAAATATGTCCTAGAGCAGCAGTCCCCAATCTTTTTGGCACCAAAGACTGGTTTTGTGGAAGACATTTTTTTCCACGGACTGGAGGTTGGGGGTGGGTTTCGGGATGATTCAAGTGCATTGCATTTATTATGCACTTTATTTCTATTACTACATTGTAATATTTAATGAAATAACTATACAACTCACCATAATGTAGAATCAGTGGGACCCCTGAGCTTATTTTCCCAAAACTAGATGGTCCCGTCTGGGGGTGATGGGAGACAGTGACAGATGACATCAGGCATTAGATTCTCATAAGGAGCATGCAACCTAGTTCCCTTGCATGCACAGTTCACAATAGGGTTCGCACTCCTATGAGAATCTAATGCTGCCACTGATGTGACAAGAGGCAGAGCTTAAGTGGTAATGCCAGCAATGGGGAAGAGCTGTAAATACAGCTGACGCTTCACTTATCCCTCTCACCTCCTGTTGTGCGGCTCTGTTCCTAACAGGCCATGGACCAGCACTGGTCTGTGGCCCGAGGGCTGGGGGACCCTGTCCTAGACGGTTCAGAGCTCTGATTGGTCAGGTCACTAGCTCTAAGAATGTAAGATAAGTGGTTCCCAAGAGGTCAGAGTGCTGTTTCCAAAAGAATAGGAAAAAGATATTGGATAAGCAACAATAACAAATGCCCACTGCAAGACTCTTTACACATTCAAAGTTGCCCCATCCTGGGAATCGCTTATGTTTTACTATGCCCTCCCCCAACTTTGGCCTAATTGGCTGATTTCTAATCCTAGACATGTACTCATAAACATGTATACACTGATGTATACACATTCAGATACACACGCACTGCTCATTCCTCTGCCCAGTGCTGTTCTAATTTCCCTAAATATCACTCATCTTCTAGATGCAGCACTCTCCAGGAGCAATCCCTCACCACAGTCCTGGGTTCCAACCACCAGTTGGTCTGTGAAAAATTGGTTGTGTAATCTTGAGCAAGTAACTTAACCTTTGTAAGCCTCAAGGCTTATCCTCATCTGATATGGGATCACAATCATCCACATCTCATTGAGAGGATGAAACAAAGAATGCACATAATAATCTAAGCCCAGGGCCTAAACTCACAGTGTATGCTAGCCAGTACAGGTAGTAGGTCATTGAGCCCCTTCTCCAATCCTCCTTCCTCTAGAGAGCCCTAATTTCTGAGGACAATCTGGCCCAAATAGTCCTGCTTTGAACTTCTGTAATACTTAGAATTGAAGCAATGTTTATTGGCTCTGAGATGTAAACTATCTGCATTAATTATTTGTCTTCCCAATAGATCAACCTCTCTCTGCGCCAGAGGTTGGTCCCATTCCCACACTGTGATTTTAACCTCTTTTTGAAAGCTGAGCTTCATAGTAGATCCAGAGTAGGCTAGACCAGGGTTCAACACCCAGCTTTGCCGTTCACTAATGAGATCATGAGCAAATTATTTAATGTATATAAACTTCAGTTTTCTCCTCTGCAAAATACAGTTGATGTCAAAAATAAAGAAGACAATGTGTATAAAGTGCTTTAGTATGGTTCCAGACACATAGTAAGTACTTTAAATGACAGCCATTATTTTATATTACATGTATTTTTTAACCTGCTTCAATTTCGTACCTTAATCATCCTGAGAAATGGCCATAGAATGAGTTTAATTGACCTAAAGTCCCACCTCTTCTGTGCATGATTGAATCAATCTCCTGACATGTTTTGCAAATATCATTTGTCTACATGGTCACATCAGAGCAGAAGGTACACTCAGATTTTTGACTAAGGAAATTTTGCCAGCCATGTTCAAAGCCAGAATAATGGCAGGGAACTGAGAAGAACTGAGTTCCTATTATGAATTGAAAATGCACTGGAGACTACTTTTATTGTCTCATTGGGTCTTCCAATAATCCTGAATAATGAACCACCCATAATATGTAGTGACTTAAAACAGTAATCGTGGAATATTTTCACAATTCAGTGGGTTGGCTGCATAGTTTCTCTGGTGGTTTTATTTGGGCTCATTCATACAACTGCATTCAACTAGATGAGCAGGTGTGCTGTAATGCTCAAAGTGGCCTCACTCATAAGCCTGGAAGTTGCTGCTGCCTATTAGTTAGATCGCTTTGATTCTACTGCAAGTCATCTCTCATGTGAGCCAAACCATCTTCCTTGCAGCATGGTAGTCTCAGGGCAGAGTTCCAACAGGCAGGTTCCAACAGGGCAAGCACCAATGGGCTAGTGATTATCAAGCCTCAGCTTGCATAGTTTATCCCAATAGAGAGTAATATTCCACTGGTCAAAGTAAGTCACATAATCAAGCCCAAGCTAATCTTGATAGGCACTTAGCCTATACCTCTGATTGAAAGGTGTGGCAAAGAATCTTTGGCTGTTTTTTATGTATTACAGAGAGTTTAAACAAGGTAGTATGCGGCAACCAAGTGACAGAGTTTAGGATCAAATTCGGGTTTGAACTTTCCTGTATTTCTTTCACTACACTGACATATAGTATCAGAATAGACCAAGTTTGGTAATTTGCATAATCACTTAGATTTGGGTTTTATTTCTTGTAACACATATTAGAGTCCCTACCATGTAATAGATATCGTTCCTAGCTCTGGGGATAGAGCAGTATACAAGACAACCAAAGACCCTGCCTTTTGAAGGATAAGAACATGTCATAATGTAAGATTAATGGGATGACAGTAACCAAAAAAGGGGAAGATTTTAGATTGACCTGTTAGGAAAGGCCTCTCTGGGGAAGCCTGAAACAAGAGTGGAGAAATGAAGGCAGCCACAGGAGAACTGTTTTTAAGCCAAGTGTCTAGCAATTGCAAAATCTCCAAGGCAAGGAAGCGTGGTGTCCGAGGGACACAAATAAACCAGCATGGCTAGAACAGAGAGGGCAAGAATTCTGAAAAGTAGAAAGAGACTAGAGCTTATGGGATCTTGCGGTCACAGAAAGGTGCTTGGATATTATTCTAATTGAAATGTGAAGCAGTGGGAGCATCCTGAGCAGGGGATTAATCTAGTTAACGTTTGACCTGGGTAACACATGATAATGCACTATAGCTCTAGCTGCTAGGTAGTATGTCGATTATGGGGCAGGAGAGGAGAAGCTGAACTCAGTTGGAAGGTTAAGTGCTGGCCAGGGCAGTGGACATAGAGAGAAGAGGATATTTTGTGGCACACTTTAGCACAAAGGTTTGTGAGACGTCGTGAAGGATTTCTTATGGGATCCTGGCCAGTAAGGATAGAATACCAGAAATAGAGTTAGGAATGTCAGCAAATGCCACTCACTGAGTCCACAAATCATCAACAAAGTGTGAGCCTACCTAATTATAAAACTAAATATCTTTGTTTTACCTTGTTTTCAAATAACATGAGTAAGAGTCTTTTTAGATTCTTTTCAAATTCATACAGGTGCGATAGATGGAAAGGACAAAATGATTCAGTGATGTGCAAAGGGAGAACCAGGAATTCAGAAATGCATACTTCCTGGTTTCTGAGAATGCTTTGTATCCCAGTCATCTTCTCTGATTAGAATGTGAGTGTTCACCTGTAAACTAAAAGGCAGTCAAATCTAATAATGAGAAAAGAAGAGATGAACATCACCTGGGTTGTATCCCATTGTCCATACAGACACTTAGTCAATGATACGTCCCAATACAGTGCAATAATCACAGCAAAAGTAATATTTCTCAATAAAATTGAAATACATTAGCCTCTCCCTAATCTACTTCCCAATCCCTGTGGCTCCTCCAACCTCTACTCAGCCCTTTTCTAATTCACAAAATCTAAAATTGCCCTTGGCACATACATACGTGGAGCAAACATCCAACTTGTACATATACCTGTTAGCTTCAAAATACCTAAATCAACCAGTGTGATTCAGGAGGCCACTACACCGTGTCAAGGCAAAAGACCTAGATCCCCATCTTGTCTAATAAATTACATCCTGCGACTTAGTTCTCTGTTGTCTGCATATTTTTCCTGCATAAATCTTTCCCAAACAATAAATCATCTTTCTGTCTTACCCATCATGTATGGGCTCATTACTTCATACATCATAATTATAATCAACGAACAAAACTCAAGGAAAAATATCTGAACAATGGAATGGTACTTTTTTTCTTAACATCAGCGCAACTTTATATGATCAAAGCTTGTAATAAGATAGATGGGTGCTTTGGATAATTTCAATGTAGGTCTTTTTACATTTTGCAGAACTCCTTAACAGGTCCAACTACCTAAGGAAAAAATAGCTCCTTTTGCCTTTAAGACTTCTAACTCTGATTTTTTTTAAGTGCACAGATAACTTTAATACCTAAATTGAAAAATGAGAAGAATATCCGTAGGGAAAAAGGAGCTCATTGCTGCCTCCCTGAAGTTCATCAAATGTTGTCACATATTTCTCTAACATTTTTGACTTGGTTAAGTGCAAATTTAGGTGAACACACTCTTTTCCCAGGGTTCATGGCAACAGGAATAGAATATGTATTTTCTGATTAATGAGTGCAGCTCTACAGTCTGAGTGATCTTAGGCAAAAGGAACTTCCTAGAGGCAAAGGGCAGAACCAAATGACCTCCCATTTCCATTGTTTCATGACTTGGTTGTCACTAACTTTTTGAATAGGCTCTTCAGACTCCTTCTTAGGTATGTTTGTGGGATATAAAACCCCCAAATCCGCATTCTCAGAATTTAAATAATAAACAAGACAGTATACATTAATTTTTCCCATAACTATGGAAAAAAACTTAAGTTAGTTATTAATAGGTGAAAGGTTAAAAAACATGCTCACCTTTAGTCTCACCAATCAAGTTATTATATCACTTTGGAGACCAGTGAATTATAATTCATGCGATTAATGAAATACTGTCATACATAAAAGTCCAAATCTTTTTTTAATTGTGTGATTTTTTTTGCATCAATGTATAATTCATTGATAATAGACGAGATTCCCTTGCCCATCTCCCTTTTTATTTCATGGTTATTATTGATGCCGTTTCATACGGCTTGTGGTTAGCAAGGAGAAATTGGAATCGACTCCTAGGTCATGAGGAATCCAGTCTTGACTAGGAAGCTTATAAAACTCTGACTCCACACAATAAGGCTGCCTCTGAGAAAACTGTATCCGTAAACCATGAACATCTCATTTTATGTTCTAAAATATTTCTCTGAAGCTTTGTCGCCTATTAGCTATGTGGCCGTGAGCGTAAAGCTTAAGCACTCTGTGCCTCAGTTTTTCCATCTCTTGAATTTGGGGCTTTCAGTCAGGATTCAATGAGTTAAATGCTTGTAAAATGCTTAGGATGATATTTGGTAAGTGTTAGATTATTTGTAGTATTGTGGCTATTGTTATCATATTTCTTCATTTACTAAACTTGTATTTGTTCTTCCTGATTGAGCTGTTTAAGCCCTTCTCTGAGAAGTCTTCTTGACCTTCATAGGCAAAGTTACTCATCTCTTCTTCTCTACTGCCACATTTCTTTGATTCTTGATTCTTAAGGAATGTGATTATAATGTTTGTTCTTACATCTGTCTCCCACACTAATCTCTGTCTGCCACTTTAGTTGGTGTCTTTCCAGAGCAGAAACAGTGTCTTCTGTGTTTCCACCCCGGGTACCAGCGTATCTCCTTGCACATGTGAATGAAAAAATGAATCTGCTCCTGGCAAGTGTATTGGTAAGTAATTTAGGCTCGTTCGAGAAATAAGTATAAAGGTAATAAATCATTTTGCTTAGTCTTCATGTTTTCAAAAGGTTCATTTGAATTAAATATCACCATTTTGCAAGAATGAAAGAATGAATCTAGTCGATGATCAATGGCTGCTATACCAGAAAAAATAGATACAACTGGATAGTATGTACCTCCTGATGGAGAAACCAACACTATCTCTAACATAGTCCTTTCTCCCCTAAAAGGAAGTGGTCCTGAATTAGATTAAGCCCCTCACCTATTGATTAACTTACAGAAAATACAGGGGACAGAGGAACATGTCATCAGACATGATGATGATGAAATTAGTAAAATCCAGACTGTGACAAACTCTGCAGGGCAAACTACAAAATAAATGATCAAATTTCAGGTGAAAAAAAGAAAAAGAGAAAACTGTAAATTGAAAGGGACTGAAGAGACTTGTCACCCAACTGCAATATGTGAATTGTACTTGGATCCTGATTTAAACGGGATCTGAATGCTAAAATTCTAAAATAAATCAAAAGTTGCCTGAAGATTTGATAGTATTTTTGTTTGGTCTACATAGAGCTTAAAACATCTTTGAATAAGTTGCCAATATTCAGAACTCATAAGATTTCAGGTAAAAATCTATATTTGGGGCTTTACTAAAAAAAAAAAAAAAAAAAAAAAAAATTAGAAGATCTGGCAACTCTGGGCCCATGTTTCTTACCAAGTCATTAGAAACTGAAGTTCTGAAGCAGGAGAGATTTGCTGAAGGTAACGTTTTAAGGAATAGCATAGAGACTGCATGTAAGGGAAAAAGTGCTAAAATCAGAAATGCTTTCAAAATCTGGTCTGATAATGAGGTCCTGGCCAACTCAGAGGCAGACAGAGTCGAAAGAAAGGAGGAAACATCCATGTACAGAAGTGTCAACAGGACTTGGGGACAGAATGGACTTGAGAAGTGAAGGGAGGAATGAATCATAATTGGCCGTAGGTCGTATAACCTCCAAGACTGGAAGAATGAGGATCTGGGAGAAGAACCTTTGCCACACTCAGATTCTCAGAAACCAGGAAGGAGGTTGAATTTGTATTGGCATCTTCTGGAATATGGTGACACAAGAGATCAATGTAGAAAATTACTTAAACTAAATAACAGTGTAGTTTCCACACTGACATCTTGTAGATACTGAGAAATATGGAAACAAAATTTATGTAAGAGGCAGGAAATGTAGATATTGGAGAACTGGTAAGCCCTCTGATGACTGCTACAAAAGATGCAAGGCCAAAAGATAATCAGCCCTCCACTCGAGAGTGGTAGTAAGATCAGAGAGAGGAGTATGCGTGAATAATGGATGCACATGGCCTGTGTGCATCTGATGAAGGCAAAGCAAAGGAATGTTTGCATACTCCAGAGAAATTTCTTGAAGGAATCACCTCTTCTTGAACCATCACATGAAGGAACAGTAGACACAGCACAAGCATGTGGGATCAATATGACAAAGTTTGCACTGACTCAACCAATATTTAATGAGTGTCTGCTGAGTGAACAATACATACAACATACTTGTCCACTTGCCGTATTGTTCCTCATAGCGCTTTTCAGTGGCAGATACCATATTCTGTATTATATATGCATTTACTTGCCTGATTCTCACATGTCTCCCCCAGTAGAATGCAAGCTCCCTGAGCACCAGGACTTCCTCTTTTAATCAGAGTATCCTCAAGGCTTAGAACAGTTTCTGAAACATAACTGAGCTCTCAAGTAATATTATTTGGAAGTGTCCATCCTCACAGAGTTCACAGCCAAGGTCAGAGGCAGAAAACTGAGCTGGCGACTACCTACAGTGTAAGCAGAGTGAAAAGTTCACGAGATTAGGAAAGCACTTAGGCTTCCCAGAAGCATCACCAGAAGAAACGTTGTGGTCAAATCCAGCCAACAGCCTACCTCATGAAAAAAGAAACCCAGAGAGTTCATTGCATATTTATTAGATAGCTGGTACTGAAAAACGTACAGCCCAAAGCTACAGGGATGACAAAAATCACACCAGTTACTGGCTTCTATATCCAGCTGAAACAGACCTTATACAAATTAAAAATTCTGGGTGTGATTTTCTCACCAAATTGGTTGGTTTCTGGTAGCACTTAAATGGGGGTGGGGAAACACAAGCTGGAGTGTATCCATGCCATTTCATGAGACACACAAAATCAGCTCAACTTCGGTGGAATTAATGTAAAGCATCGAATGAGGGGAGTGTGTGTGTGTGTGTGTGTGTGTGTGTGTGTGTGTGTGTTCCATTAGATGGCATTTTCAGCCTTGTGAGGGAAATCAGGGAACACTTATCATGCACTACCCAGGGGGCTAGGAGACCCATGCTTCCCCTCTCATATCGGCTAGCCAGTCTGAATATCAGGGTAAACACCACCGCCCATCTTATCGAAATGCTTCTGTTGCAAAGCAGCAAGAACTTGTCAGATACAGATGGTGATGCTGACTTCTCAATAGGGGAAAAGAAGGACCTAAATTAGACTTCTATAAAAAGAATATTGCATATTTATTTCCACAATAACACCCAGGAAAAACGTTAGTCAAGAAGCAAGCAATTGGGTGAATAAATAAGCTTGTCTTTGTTCTCATCAATTAAGTTATTACATCAGTTGGAAAACCAGTGAATTATAATACAGATGTTTAATGAAACACTGCTGAGCCTATAAGTCAAACTCCTATTTTGTGGTGTGATTTTGGCTGCATAGTTTTGTGTGTGTTAAACCGTATTTATTAGCTGATACCCATTATTATTTTGAGCAAGGTATAATTCAGTTGTCAGGCTCCATCGCAGGCAAGGAGATTTAATCAGTAAGAGGCGCTTTGCTACTGAGTATAAAACAATGTGGGTTTCATGAAGCAATCACCGCAGTGTGAAAAAATGGGATTAATTAGTATTGTACAAGAACAGGCAGCATGCTCATTAAAACCTTGTGAGGTGGCTCTTGATAAACTGCCACTTGATAGGACCGCATTAATGTGACAAGGCAAAGACTTCATTTCCAAATCCTTTCTGATTGTATCTCGCTTTTAAGTTACCTGAAATGACCTGCGTTGGTGTTTGGAATACAAAGATCAAAATGACTGCCAGGGATCCCCGAGCCACCTGGACCCAGGAAACCAAGCATAGATGGGGAAGCTTCAAAGACAACTTTTTTTTGAACTCGCGGTCAAACATGAATCAATAACTGCAAATGAAGCAGCGCCGGGGGTGGTGGATTTGCATTTGCACTCGGCAGGTTGGGCAGAAACCAATTTGACAATTGGCAACCCACCTTAACAAAGGCCACGTACAAATCCTCTGTGTTTGTTTACCCAGAGCTGGTGATGGTTGGAAATGTACACTGCCTGAGGAAGCGATCAGGGGCTCCAGAGAAATACAGGAAACTGGGAGGGAACCAGGAAGCAGGAACTCAGAGTGCTGGCCCTTCACATACCTCTCTCTTAGTGCTGGTGATAATTACAGTCATGTGTTGCTTAATGACAAGGGTAGGTTCTGAGACGCATCGTTAGGCGATTTTATCGTTGTGTGAATATCAGAGCGCGCACTGACATAAACCTAGATAGCATAGCCTGCTGCACACCTAGGCTATATGGGTTAGGCCCCTGCTCCTAGGTTACAAACTTGTGCAGTGCATGACCGTACTGAGGACCGCAGGCAAATGTAACACAACAGTTAGCAGTTGTGTATCTAAACATATCTAAATGCAGAAAGATTGTATATGCAATCCCTGGTTGACCAAAAAGTCGTTATGCAGCTTATGACAGTATTCGGATTTCCAAAATGCCTCTCTCGCGTCCTGAAAAGTAGAGTCATTAATTATTTTGTTCTGTTTCCACAGTAAAAGCATCTGCACATGAAAAAAGCCCTGTGAGAACAATCTGCTTTGGGTAAGGAATATTTTTGATGTGCTTTGGACTCATTTTCCCCTTTGTGCATCCAATTTGACTCTCTTTCAGACGTGGAACAGTTTGGGTTGAATGTTCATGCTACAGTCGTTTGGGGAGGGGGTGTGCCCTCAATGTAATGTCTATTGAAATGCATTCTGAACAGTTCACCAAATCTATGCTTTCCTCAAAGGATCTTCTCTTACCTGTATCCCTCCAGCTTCTCACTTTCTTGGTGGCTTTAGTTAACATACCATGTAAGGCAATTGTACATAGCACAAGTATTTGTTGAGGGTATTTCTAGGAATAGAAAATGCTGCTCAGAAACCTCAAAATCCCCACACCTCCCCCCCCCACCACAACCATTTTACTAAAAGAAATTAAACTTGTTACATCTCACCAGTGTATTAAATTAATGCTTTCTACCGTGAAGCTCAAGCCCTCAGCTCACAATTACAGGTTGTTTGTGACTGAACTTGGGTAATTCTACCTCAATCTGCAGATTCAAGGCACTGAGCAGAAGTCAGGCTACCTGCGCAGGCTAGATGGGATTAAACACACCGCTTTAGCAAGTGATGTGTTGCAATATTATTAATTTAAACCCTAACATCTCATTGTTGTGATCCGAGCTGCATGATGTAATGCAATATGACAGCCATTGAATTAATAGAAAATGGAATTCATCTCTCAAAATTTCACACAAAGTAAAGGCACAGAGACAGACAAAAATAAAGGGAGAAAGACAGACAGATAAATACCTTTAATACTTTTTCTGTATTCAGTTGAGTCTGTCTCTATCTGGTAGCATTGGCAGTATTTCGTAGCATCAGCCCATTTGCAGAGAGACCCTTGCCATCTTATTTATTCCTCTGTAATGCAAAGAAGTGAACATGTTCCTATTTCGTTTCTTTTATTTTAGCCAGTGAATTGCATAGAGGTAATATGCTGTAAGTGGAGGTTCAGGCATTACCATTTATGCATGACACAGTAATAGGAAATTTTCTGCCCCTCTTAGCTTGATGAGAAACTTCTGCAAAGACCCTACAACTTCTTCAGATAGTAGCCACCTACTTGATTTATAATCTTGCAGTGGCGGAAGAGGTTAGCTGGGTAATTTAAATCACTAGATTTCACTAATGAACTAGGGCCAGGGAGAAAGCACTTTACGTTGTAAAGGCTCCATTTCACCTTCCTTGTGCCCCACATACTTTATCTCCAAATTTTTACATTATTTATATAAAAAGGGAAATGGCTGTCTCACAGGAAAATGAGTGAACAAAGCACCTCCACGGATAGGGTATCTTTTACATTCACTGAGAGTCAGCTACCCTCTCCCAGGGCAATAAAAATAGAGTTACCAGATTTAGTGACTAAAAATACAGGATGCCCAGTTAAATTTGAATATCAGAAAAACCGTAAATAATACAATATTGGAGATATTTATATTAAAAGTTATTTGTTGCTTATGCAAAATTCAAATTTCACTGGGCTTCCTGCTTTTTATCTGTAGCCCTAAACTAAAAAGAAGGTGGGAAGGAGCCCTACTTAACCCAGTGAGGACATTACATGAAATCTCAGGAGCACGTGCTCTGCAAAGCTTGAGAAAACTGACTGTCCAAAGAAGTCTCCTGGCGTCTCTGCCTCTCAGTGGAGCATTTTTATTCAGCAGATTACTAAAGGCTTCACTAAGCTTTGAAATAAACTATTGGTCACTTTTTTCCCACATGGATACGCAAGTTTGTTGTTGTTGTGTTGTTGTTGTTGTTGTTTGGCTGGTTGGTGGCTTTTTTTTTTTTTGAGATGGAGTCTCACTCTGTTGCCCAGGCTGGAGTGCAGCCATGCTATCTCAGATCACTGCAACCTCTGTCTCCTGGATTCAAGCAATTCTCCTGCCTCAGCCTCCCAAGCAGCTGGGACTACAGGAGTGCGCCACCATGCCCAGTTAATTTTTGTACTTTTTAGTAGAGATGGGGTTTCACTATATTGGCCTGACTGGTCCCTAATGCCTGACCTCATGATCCACCCACCTGGGTCTCCCAAAGTGCTGGGATTACAGGCATGAGCCATCTCACCTGGCTGAGACTTTTATACTGTTATATTTTGTATAAAGAAAATACACAGTGACTTTCAAACCCGAGAAATCCTAGAGCCTTCCACCATCACCACCCAAGCATCGAACATCTCCACCTATCTCCATAGACTGCAGTTTCAAAAACATCAAGCTAATATGTACCCAACAGAACCGAAACAGATATGCGAAGAAATCCATGCAGGTGCATGTCTGTAGAAGCACCATTCACAATAACCTAAAGAGTTGTAGAAGCAACACGAAGGGTCCTCCACTAATGAATGTATAATCGAATTGTGGTCTGGTCTGTGCCTACAATGAAATATTATTCAGCCATAAAAAGGAATGAAGTACTGATCTATGCTGCAATATGGATGAGCCTAGAAAACTATGCTAAGTGGAAAAAGACGGATGAAAGGTCACACATTCTATGATTCATTTTATTTGAAACATACAGAATAGGTAAATCCATAGAAACATAAAGCACCTTAGGGGATTTCAGGAGCCTGGAAAGGTAGGGGTGGGGGTGGATAGGAGAGTGACTGCTAATGGATACAGGTGTCCTTTTGGGGAGATGAAAATGTTTTGGAACTAAATAGAGGTGGTGGCTGCATGGCATTGTGCTAAATGTGCTAAATGCCACTGAACTGCTCACTTTAAAATGGTGAATGTTATGTTATATGAATGTCATCTCAATATAAAGAATAAATAAATAAACAAATAGGTCGTCTATCTTCATGAGAAAATAAGATTTTCTAGTCTGCTTTTGGACTCATTTTGAATTCTTTACCAGCTGCGAAAAGACCTTCTCATTTTCCGTACAGCTTATCAACTAAAAGACAATTCCATGTAAGGTATTAACTAGTATGAATCGAGCACATAGTACAGAGTCACAGGCAGCTTTGCAGACCCTTCATGCAAACTATTAACAAAAAACGGTGCCCCACTTGAGGCCACTTGATGAGCTGAGGCTTTGAGGTCCATGTATAGTTTTTGTTGTATATTCTTATTTGCCTTTTTAAAGAATAACCTTCTAAAAATCTAAAAAAAAAAAAAAAAAAAAA
>NW_012114666.1:6316264-6317270 GCF_000951035.1 Colobus angolensis palliatus
AGTAGCCGGGACTACAGACATGCACCACCAGGCCCAGATAATTTTGGGGGTTTTTTGTTGTTGTTGTAGAGACAGGGTCTTGCCATGTTGCCCAGGCTGGTCTCACACTCCTAAGCTCAAGTTATCCACCCACCGCAGTCTCCCAAAGTGCTGGGATTACAAGCCTGATCTACTGCACCCAGCCTCTAGCAATATCTTTAAGATCTCCATTATGATTCCCTCAACACCCTACTATTACCCAAATACATACTTCTGTTCCCTTCTCAGAAAGAGAATTTGACTTCTTAGGGAAGTATCTTAAACCTGGGAGCACTTCAGCACAGGGAAAATATTCTCAGACCTCAAGGGGTCCTTGAACCCTAGTCAGAGAATCAAGCATCTGTGATGGACCAATCTGTTCCTTCTACCTGGTGCCTAAGTAAGAGCTAGCCATAAGACCACAAGGCCATCTTGCCTTTGATTAGCATGCTGTGTGTCTCCTTTCCCAGTTAGAGCTCTTACTAGTGTCAGCACTGACAGGAAGATGTTTTTGAAGAATGAGAATGTATTGCATTTAAGATCTAGCCAGATAACCATTTGAAACATTTCCAAAGGCTAAGACAGTATTTTTTGAGAATATTTTCTGTGCATTAGTATTTCCTTATGTATATATTGGCATCACTTTTCACTCACGCTGAAGAATATTCCCTGTGGAACCAGCAATTCAAAACTGCTGAGCAAAACCATATTAGATAGTGTCGTGAAGAAAACTCCGGTGGAATGAAAAACTTCTCATCAGTTTCCAACAATGCAAGCCCTCGTATTGGGGGCAATAGGAAATGTGAAAGTATTTTGCTAATTGAAGCTTATGAGAACACTGAGGCATGGCTGCCACAAACCAAATGATTGAACTTTTTCTTAAAGTTCCATCAGAACCTTGAAGTGGAGAGACTGCAGGGGACATAACTGTTCCTAGCTAGGGTTTCCGATACTTACGTTTCTTTCTTCTTCTTCGCTTTCTTTCTTT
>NW_012114666.1:6317320-6320704 GCF_000951035.1 Colobus angolensis palliatus
TTCTTTCTTTCTTTCTTTCTTTCTTTCTTTCTTTCTTTCTTTCTTTCTTTCTTTCTTTCTTCTTTCTTTCTTTCTTTCTTCTTCTTCTTTTTCTCCCTCTTTCTTATATATGCCATATAATTGGGATGGGGAACAAACTACTTACTTAACAGAATAAATTTAATTCTATTAAACCATTTTTATCACTTAGCATGTCTATACGTTTATGGTTGCCACATGCTATTTGGAAAGGGAGGAAAGAATGAAGAGGTGCTGTCTACTGTCCTTGGGGAGCCCACAGTCCTGTTGAGCAGATAAGGTGACATCCTCACACCTTCATTAGAGCAGATATAATGCCTGGCCTTGAGCCTTAGGTGCCCTGATGCACTTAATCATCATGATACCCATGGAAAATACATAGTATTTTTACATGCATTTCACATATGCAACAACTGAGGCTTGTCAAGTAACCTGGCCAAGATTTGACCCGAACAATAAAAAACAGTTAGTGATGGAGCCAGCATTAACACACAGTTCCACCCAACTCTAAATTCTAAGTTCTTAACCATATCACTTTACTGAGTTCTTGAACATAACTGAAAACATAAGTAACTATGGGCCACATAGTAGCTAAAATTCCAGCAAAGCATCCAAGATGACTAAGGACTAGAATGGAAAAACAGCAAATTAAGTAAGACTTTAGTTGCACCCAAAAATAGGAGTCATGTCTGAGTATGCAAACCTAGGAGAGAATGGTATTTTATAAGGAGATCCCAACTTATCTGGGATGGATTCCTGGAAATGTCAATAAAAGAAATTAAATTCTCACAAGGGGACTTCAGTCCAATTAAAACAGCTTCAATTCATTTGCTGTCAAGCATTATCTTTTTACAGATGCCCTGATCTGTTAAAATTGATCAGGACGTGAATATTTCAAAAAAATCACTCTTCTTCACGGTTGGAACAGTGACAAGTCGTAGAATTTTGAGCAACTACTCATATTAAAGTACAGCAGGGAGCACTGCAATTTTGCCTGGTAAATGTAGTTGGGTATCATGTCTCAAATACAAGTTGATGCATAGTTTATGTACATAGAGGTTGATGAAGAGAGAAATGGGCCAAAGGAATGAAGAATTGCTAAATAATTCCAAAGGAGTGTCCAGTCTAGAAACTTCTAAACTGTGTAGTTTCTCTCTTCTACAGTAGGTAATAGAGACTGAGTAACTTTCCTAAATTGTCAAAAGGGATATAGTTGGCAAACTAGCTGAGTGCCTGGGAAATGACCTGAGGGCCCCACAGCTGGGAGGCCCTGCTGCGACCATCCCGACCATCCCATTGCCTCTCCTTGGCCAGAGGGATTCTGGAGAGCAGGAGGAGGAGCTCTCATGGTGGCTTCTTGTGGCCTCTGTTACTATAGCAACCTTCTCCTTTGTTTCCCTGGATCTAGAGCTGCCGCCTCATTCAGCGACTGGCATTCAGGTGAGGCAGCCCTGTGATGGCATTAGGAAAATGAGGAAGTGGAAAAACAAACCTGCTTGAGCAAACACACACACACACAAACGCACACACACACACACATACACACACGCTGGCACTGAGAGGTCATTGTTGGGATGAGTTTCCAGATCTCTTGTCATTTTCTCTTTAAGTCTCAATATCGCAGGTTTGCAATTGCTGTTGAATAATATGCTTGGGGAATTTTTGCTTTATTCTGGCTGTCATGCGGATGGTTGCCTTTCACATGCTGTTCCACTGCCTGCAATGCTTTGCTCTTCCTCACCCTGTGGAGAGGTCACAGCCTCCAAAAGGCTTTCCCTGACCACCACCTCCACCCTCTGCTCATATTCTCTCTCTCTCAGCATCCTGTCTGGTTCTTCCTATCAGTGAACAGTTTCTGACTATTTTTTTGACTGTCTTGTGTTCATCAGCTTTTGCTTCAACTTCCCAACTAGATTCCAAGCTCCATGAGGGCAGAAACACCTACAATTTTTGGACAGTTATATCAAATGAAATGTGTCATGCAAATGGAAAATGAATATGCATGGAATAAATAAATAATATGATAATTTTGAAAACATAAGCTAGGTAGCTGAAATACTGAGTGCTATTCCAGTTGCTTAGAGTCTCTCTCAGTTCTCTTAAATGAACAATAAAATGAGAATGCATATCATTCTCATATGTATGCAAAAGACAACAGTATCAAACAAACAAAACTGAATGTAAAAACCTAAACAAAAGCTAATGTAAAAAGATCTGTTAATTCCACAGCAGTGGCATACCAGAAGGTAAATCTAGAGATAAACTTCACAGAAAAGCAAAGTATCCTTCCTTCCTACCTCTAAAAATAGTTCTTGGAAGGGGGAGCCATGAGCTATCAGACCCTTGATAATTTGTCGGTGTTTATACTAATGACAAAAACAGAATTAGTTTGAGGAGCTGAAGGGAAATCTACCTTTTCTGAAAATCTAAAAATTATCTCCTATAAGATTTTCTACCTTATTGACTAATGCAATCAAGGGTCTACATTGTTCCTTCTTTGCAACATTTCAGGCTTAATGGTCTCAAATAGGTACGATTGGCCAAGCCTAAGTTTTGAGCTTATGTTACAAGCCTAGCTGCAAAGGAGCCAGGAGAATGAATATCTGGTCTTCAGGGCTTAGATGTGGTATATGGGCTCTACCTTTCACCAACACACATCATGGGAAATTCGTTAAGCTTTCAAAAGAGATTGAGATTATGGTCAACCAAAATTCAGTACAAATGTCCACTATATATCTGGAAATGCAATAGGCTATGCAAGAACTGAAGTGTCTCTTGACTCAAAACTGTTTAAGGAGAAGTTGAGTGATCTGAGGGGTTGTAGGCAAACATTTTTCTATAAAAGCCCAATAGTAAATATTTTATGTTTTGTGGTTTCTGTCACAACTACTCAGCTCTGCCATTGTAACGTACCAATAAACATAGAAAATGCATAAACAGGCCGGGTGTGGTGACTCATACCTGTAATCCCGGCACTTTGGTAGGCCAAGGCAGGTGAATCACAACGTCAGGAGTTCAAGACCAGCCTAACCAACATGGTGAAACCCCATCACTACTAAAAATACAAAAATTAGCCAGGTGTGGCATCATGCTCATGTAATCCCAGCTACTCAGGAGGCTTAGGCAGGAGAATCACTTGAACCCGGGAGGCAGAGGTTGCAGTGAGCCGAGATTGCACCATTGCACTCCAGCCTGGGCGACAAAGTGAGACTCGTACTAACACCGAGACCGCACCCCTGCACTCCAGCCTGGGCGACAAAGTGAGACTCCATCTCAAAAAAAAAAAGAAAGAAGAAATAAAGATAGAAAGAGAAAGAAAGAAAGAAAGAAAAGAAAGAAAGAAAGAGAGAGAGAGAAAGAAAGAAA
>NW_012114666.1:6320754-6343442 GCF_000951035.1 Colobus angolensis palliatus
AGAGAGAGAGAGAGAGAAAGAAAGAAAGAAAGAAAGAAAGAAAGAAAGAAAGAAAGAAAGAAAGAAAGAAAGAAAGAAAGAAAATGCATAAACAAATGTAGCTATGTTCTAACACCAACATGGCACAAGTATACATATGTAACAAACCTGCACATTATGCACATGTACCCTAGAACTTAAAGTATAATAATAAACAAACAAACAAACAAAAAAACCTTTATTTACAAGCACAGGCAGCAGGCTGGATTTCATCTGCAGGTGTAGTTTGCTGACCACGGTTTAGAGCATGTGTTCTGGGATCTGGCTGCCTGGGCCTGACCTTAGTCACACTCGTCACTAGCTATGTGATCTGAGGCAATTTCAATTAAATCTTCTCAGTGTTCTCATCTGTACTGTGTGGCTCTTAATGGTACCCACTTTACAGAGTTACTGTGAAAATTACATGAAATCTGTAAAATTAATGAAACTGAGCCTGATAAAGCACTAAAAAAAGTTCCCAATATTCTACTATTCTATAGGAAATTTAAGCATCAGATAGGAGCATTGTACACAAATTTACTTTGTCTCCTCATTATCCTTTCTTTGGAGGCAGCCCTCCTCTAGTCAACAGATAGATCCTGCAAAATTTATATGGAGGGTGAGGTGAATCACATCATCTCTTTGATTCAAAGATTGGTGACCCCAGTCACATCAAATAGAGCTTCCTTCCTCTCTGACCACAGTGAATATTTTTTGGTCAGTACATAACCATGCTAAGTTATCCCTGAGACTTTTATTTTTTGAGACAGGGTCTCACTCTGTCACCCAGGCTGGAGTACAGTGGCATGATCTCAGCTCACTGCAACCTCTGCCTGTTGGGCTCAAGTGATCCTACCACCTCAGCCTCCTGAGTAGCCGGGACTACAGACATGCACCACCAGGCCTAATTTTTCAATTTTTTTTTGTAGAGATGTAGTTTCTTCACCATGTTGCCCAGCCTGTCTTGAACTCCTGAGCTCAGGCAATCTGCCTGCTTCAGTCTCTCAAAGTGCTGGAATTACAGGCATGTAACACCATGCCTGGCCCTCCCTGAGACTTTTGTCTGTCAAAAAAGACTTCAATAAATATAATATGAAAGGTCCAAGCTGCGGAATCAGTAAAAATACTATAGACATAAAATAAATGTCATAGAACCTATAGAGCTGTGGTTCTCCACCAGGCATACCTGGGATTTTTGTTTATTTGTTTCAAGCACACACTTGGTCTACTCCAAATAAATCTAATAAATCAGTATTTCAAGAGAAAGGGGTCCTGGTCTATATCTCTAATGATAAAGCAGTTTTATAGAGATACTAGGTTGCTGTGGGCAATTGAAATATGCTTTACATTTTATTTGGATCCCAAAAATGATTATGTAGAATAAGATTACAGGGAATTCATTCAACTGCAACTTAAAAGTTCTTTCTTACAGTAAAAAAAATTTATTCCATAGAGCTATAGGATAGAGGTATATAGAGTTTTATATATATATATATACACACACACACACACACACACACATATATATATAATTTAACAAATTAAAGTTAAGAATTATCAGAAATACATAGCCATATTAATCAGGATTCTTTTGGTTGCAAGTGACAGAAAATCCAAAGAAAATATTTCAATTTAAAAAAGAACGATTGATTGGCTCATACAGTTGAGAAGTCCAGGGGTAGGGTTACCTTTAGGTAAGGCTGCATCTAGAAGGTCAATATTATCCAGGCTGTCTCATTTCCTCTATTTGCAGTCCTGCTTACCTTTGCTTGGATGTATTCTTCAATGTGATAGGAGAGATGACCCCATATACCCCACCCTCTAGGATCCACTGTTAAAGCTCTCCAGTGGAAATCTCTCCAGTGAAAAGATTTCTTCTCTTCAGTGTCTATTGGTTAATCCTAGAGAAGACCCTAAAAAGATGAACTGTTTAATAGTTCATGCCCAGACTAACAAGGTGACAAAGATAATGGGTCCTATTAGTAGAGGCCCATTTGAAGTCACAGTTCATAGAATGGAAGATCATAATTAAAATCCTCACCAGAATACCTGGTATGAGGAAACAGAGGTCAACTCCTTCCACCCCAACCCTGCAAAGGAGTGATAGGGAGATAAAAGCTAACGTATAACCACTACAAGTCATGCATAGGCTTCCAACCCTGCAAACGGGTAACAGGGAGATAAAAGCTAACGTGTAACCACCACAATCGTGCATAGGCTGAGTGCCACTGAAGACTTATCTTCATTCTTCATTCTCTGTGACCTGCCAATGACTCCCAGATGGATTCGATACTTACCAACAATACAGAAATCTTATTACTGCTCAAGTGCAAATCGATGTATACGGCACTGGCCTGGAGGGCTGTCAAAGAGAGCTCAGGTCTGCAAGAGCCTTCCTCAATTAGAAGTAAGTCTTAGCAGACAGAAAAATCTGAGCATTTCAGATCACTGGGGCTTTATATTATAGAACCTTTCCTTCTCTTCTAGTGAATGTAGTCTTCTTGGTGGTAAACTGAGTCAAAGAAAAGGGAAGTATCTGAGTAAATCTCATGTGATTTTTGATAGAAGCCAATTCCAAACTGTTGAGTGCAGTTAGTTTAGGAATCCGCTAAATTTGCTGTAAAACATGCCAAATATTGGTTTCTAAATCAGCTTCCAAATGGAAATACCATTAGTGCAAATAGCTGCATTTCCATGAAGACTTTCAGCCAAAAAGTTTTACAACCAAAATTGTACAAATTAATTCTGTTGGAATGATATCCCCTTCAAGTCACCCTCACCCACCACCACCACCACACATATACTGGAAGCCCAACTGGGAAAGCACACAATAAGAGTTCCAAACGCAACACGATTGGGAATAAAAGAATATCTGAAACTCTGGGAAGAATTTTAATATCTCAAAGTATCAGGAAACAGGCCCACTCCATCAGATTGGCTCCATCAGGCGCCACAGTTCAAAGTGTGGACTGGCTAACAGGCTATGAAGACAATGAACGAAGCTGTAGAAAGTGACTACCTCCTTTGGGGTTCATAACATTCTATAGCGCAGAGCAGCCTTTTATTGCGCCACAGATTAGAGATTCAGATGATAGAAAACTCACTTCCAGGGCCCCTAATATTTGCATTATATTTATCAAACAGGGATATATTGTGAAGTGAAGATTTTAAATCAGATTCAACCTAGCCTGAGTGAAATCTGAACTAGGAGTTTGAGCCAAACTGTAAGAAAAACCCCCCAATTAACTCCAGGTTCTTTAACTCCAACCATTTTGCTTTACAAATAAACCAAAGATCTTCATTTAAAAAATTATTCTCCAAAGTTTCCAAGGAGATTATTGATTTGCTTTGCAATATAAAACAGTGGAATACAATAGCACAACCACCATTTAGGGGAGACGTTTTGGTTCATTTCTTTAGCCCATGTTTATGGAAGACCTAATATGCCTTTATGTATTTAGCATATAGTGGTAGTTGACATCCATAATCTGCAATGGTAGGTTACTCAATAAATTGCATTGCTGGCCTCATTCATCTCAAAACCTAATGGAGAAAGATGCATACAAATCTGGAGAGTAAATACATGCACACAAAAATTTAAGGCTATCATTCTCTTAAAGCAGGGGTTGGCAAACCATGTCCCCACAGCCTGTATACTTACAAAAAGTTTTATTAGTTCACAGCCACTCTTGCTTGTTTACATATCGTCCATGGCTCCTTTTACGCTACAGTGGACAGTTGAGCAATTGCAACAGAAACCGTGTGGCACACAACATCAAAAACATTTGCTATCTAGCCTTTTACAGAAAAAGTTTGTTGACCTCTGTAAAGAAACTGAAAGGTCAACGTGTTGAAGTGACTGCAGCGGGGAGTTGAGTAGAAGGTCTGGGAAGAGCTCACTAAGGCAGCGGGTGGCATTTGAGTTGAGACCTATGCAATAAGGAGCCAGCCATGGGAAACCAAGTGCTTTGGACAAACAGAATGATATGATGATTTGGGTGGTTTTGGTTTGTCTGTGTCTAGTAAAGTATTGCCTTAAAGGTGATGAACAAGTTTCCAAGCTGTCTTTTACAATAGACAAGCCTCGAGTGATAAAATAAACACACACTCAACCTTCCGCTTGTTTCCTGTGTGAGGTGATAAAAGCATTTTCTAGTCGTCTCTGTGTTCTCATTCAAAAGAGGGAGGTGAGTTCCCCATATTCAATTATAACTCTACAAAGAAGGAATGCCTTGGCCCACCCCGAGAGGACAGCATTAATTTTTATGGTCAAGGGTTAGAGCAAAATTCTACTTTCCTTAGGAAATTTTTCTCCTTGTTTTGCCTGGGATGAACTCACTCTGGTCTTCAATTCCAACGCTCTTTCTCTCATCTTCGTGCCTTTGTGCTGTTATAACATGCTTGAAACTTGATGGGGATATCTTTTCCCAGAAAAGGTATTCCAATATCATTTGGGGAGAAGCAGAAGAATCAAGACCAGGAAATCCAAATCAACAAGGTAAGTTCAGACTCTTGTCCATTTATCTGCACCCACACCCTAAGTGGCCTGTGTTGCTGGAGAAGGTGGACGCAGTACTGCCCAGGGACTATTGTTCTTCTTCTGTAATGCTCCATGTCTCCAGGTAGTCCACCTATCAGGAAAGGCTAAAAAACCACCTCGCCTTTTGTGCAGCATCTCACACCAATGTCCCTTTAACTCTCAATTCTAAAACCACATTTGAAACTATTTCAGGTGGAAATCCGCACTTAGCAACCATGTCCTTGCCTCTATGAAAAACCTCATGCTCCAATTTCAGATATTTTCACCATACTTATGGTGGTCTTGGTGGATAAATTAAATCTGCTCCTCTCCTGATTGCCTTGCTGGCCCTCTTTGTAACTTCACTTTGTATTCCTTTCTGTTCAATACTTTTCAGAGTACTGAGAGTTTAAAGAGGTACAATAAATCCCAGATCAGTTTTTAATGACCACGGTAAGCCTGCTTGTAATATGTCAGTAAGCTGAACCTAAAAGCCAATGGGGAATAGGCCATTTCTGCCTTAGTAATTGCCTCCACAGAAAGATTTATAATGTCATTATCTGAATCTATAAGAAATAACTCATGGAGCTGAAATACCCTAAAAAAATATTACAATTCTCTTAAAATCTAGTCATTCATAAATGCTAAATCATAAAACTTTTTTCAAGATGTTTTATGTTAAAAGTAAAACCCAGTAAAAATATAAATGCTCGTTTCTTAATCAGATTCCTCATTCTTTATGTATCTGTTTGTGGCTTTGCAGTTTTCTGGGATATATTTATAAACCTAACACCATGCTGCCAGAATTTCCAACTACTACAAGAAGCTACGGCATCTGAAAAGGCATTTCTTCTTGACTTTTTATCTCTGTGTGATACCAGGCAGTGAGGAGGAAGGAGGAAGAGGGCTAGTTAGTATGGCAATAAAATTAATTTCAGCAATAAAAGTCACCCTTTTCCTTAATTTCTCCATGTAAAACACACACGCACACACACACACACTTCCTGCCAAAGGCCCTACAGAGCTGTTTTAAGATATTTCTGCAGCTTCCCTTCTCTCTTAACATTTCCAAATCAAAAAAGAGAAAAGAGGGAGAAAAGATCAGTCACTTCTTTCAAATAGCAGAAAACATCCTCCCCAATTTGTCCAGAATTTAATAAAGTCTTGATATTGCCCTATCTTCTCACCTCCCTATAAAATAGAGCAACATTTATACTAATTTCTGTAGTTCTAAAATGTTGTTGGGGGTAGAGAATGTATTACAATTTTTAAATGACACTCAAGATATTTTTCATAATTTGGGAAGTCATATTTTCTCCCTTTAAATACAGTAACTTGCCACAAGCTTGAACGTTAAACAGGGTTCTTTTCAAAATTGCCCCCTTCCTTCATACTCAAGGTTGGAAATTTTCTCTACATGTTTGATATCCAGGATTGCAGCTAAGCCTTGTGGGGGATGGGGTATCAACAGAGGGTTATTTAAAAGCATTTGGGAAAGAAGGCAAACCTGTGTCTGTGTTCACCATTCCTACTGACACCTCACTGAGCCGGCCATCATCACTACATTCCTTGATTACTTTCCACTTTGACGTCTCTACAAATGGTGACTTTCAAGTATCTTAAGGTATCTTGAGTCAACATATCCAAAACTGAACTAACCTTCCTGCTGGGAGCCTGCTTCCCTCTGTGAATAGTACCACCTGCCCATCTGTTTCCTAAAAATCAGAAAGCTGGGGAGAAAGGCAAAAAAAAAAAAACCTTTTCTCCCTTTCTCCTACCACGTGCATCCAAAGAATCACCAAGAAAAATCCTACCTGCAAATGTCTTCCGTGTATAAATATTTTTCCTGCCCCTACCCTATCTTAGTAATTTCTCAACTGGACTTGCAACTATCCCCCAACTGATTGCTATATGTATGTGTATATATACACATATATACTTCTTTAAATGTGTGTGTATATATATTATATATTTAGTTTGTTTGTTTCCACACTAGCAATTCTATCTGTCCTGTTTTATTTTATTTATCTATATAAATTATTTTATATAAAAATATATTTATGCAAATATATAACATAATTATGTATAATTTCTCTAAAATTATACATAAAAAGTAAAGGAGTTGAAATTTGGAGAGAGGTTTTTGAAGTACTCTATTTGTTAATAGTTTCTTTGCTGAATAATTATGTATAAGTTCTCCAAATAATTATGTATAATTATGTTATATATTATTTCCATATAAAGATAAATAATATATACATAATTTCTCTATATAGTATATCAATACATAGATATTTATAAGATGTATATCATATATGATATATAAAGAGAATATATAAATAATTTCTCTATATATCATATATAGAGAGAAATTTTATATATATATCTCATATATAGAAAGAAATGTTGTGTGTATATATATGTCACGACAGAGTTGCTAGTGTGGAAGCAAAAAATGAAAAACTATATAAATAAAATAGTTTTAATAGTGATAAGAGCTATGAAGAAAATGCACCAGAATTATATGACAGCAATCCAAGGAGGTGGAATGAGCTTAGACATGACTGCAGAGAAGTAATGGATCATTGAAAAATGCAGAGGAAGAGTGATCCAAGTCAGAGGTCAAGCAAGTAGAGGGCTCCTTTGATAGAAACAGGATTCCTGTAATCAAGAAAGAAGACAGTGGAGCTAGAACATTGTGATTTTGGTGCAAAGATGCCTAAAATGAGGCTGAGACCGGATTGCAAAGGTTAATTTATGTGTCAACTTGACTGGGCTAAGGGATGCCCAGATAGCTGGTAAAACATTTCTGAGTATGTCTATGAGGGTGTTCCCAGAAGACATTAACATTTGAACCTGTAGACTTAGTACAGAAAAATCAACCTCCCCAGTATAGGCAGGCATTGTCCAATACATTGAGGGCCTGAATATAGCAAAAAGGTAGAGAAAGGGCTGATTTTTCTCTTCTTGAGTTGGGACATCCACCTTCTCCTGCCCCTCAGACATCAGAGCTCCTGGTTCTTGGGTCTGTGGACTCTGGGACTTATACCACCAGCTCTCAAGCCTTGAACTTGCACTGAATTACACCACCAGCTTTCCTGGTTCTCCAGCTTGCAGACAGCAGATGGCAAGACTTCTCAGCTTCTATAATTGTGTGAAGCAATTCTCAAGACAAATAAATCCATTTATATCTATACTTATACCTATACCTATATTTATTTATATCAATACCTATATTTATACCTACACCCATATCAATAACAATATCCTATTGGTTCTACTTCCTTGGAGAATCCTGGCTAACACAATATGTAAGCTGCACTTTGAGATGCAGATTGTATTTAGGTGCCACAGAATATCATCTGATGGTTTTAAGTGAGGGACCAACATGATCAGATTTTTTGTTTCAGAAGAATCAGTCTGCCTGACTTCGGGAGAGTACGCTAGATGGGGTCCATGAATGAAGGACAAGATCAGTTAGGAAGTTGTTTTAATTTGCATGCATTCTTCTTCAGTGACTACCCATTGCCTGTGAAACAAGTTCAGGTTCCATCACGTGACTTTTAAAGTTCTCTAAATCCTGGCCCCTGCTACACCATTAGGCTTACCTCCTAATACTCCAGGATGGTCTCTCCACTACAGCTTGCCAACACAGCAGCTTCAGCCCATTGTAAATGATTTCCCTCCACCCTTTAACAGAGTTCTCACTTTCTCCAATTTCCCTGAGAATACATTCCCTCTTTCAAATTCCATCTGTTATGTGAAGACTTCTGAACAAACCAGGTCATAGCAAACTTTATTCTTCCTAAATAATGGGCTGCACTTGAAAAAATAAAAAAAGCAGATATACCTCCTGCCACCTCTTGGATGATTGCTTCATATTATCATTTACCTTTTGTTTAGTTATTTCATTTTCCATGTGTATACATATGTCCCATTTTCCCAACCACAATGTAAAACCCCTAAGGGCAAAGACCTTCCTTATGTTTCTGTGGATCTCCCGCAGTCCCGGGCACCATGCCATACCCACAACGTGGCACTGGGTATATGCTGATCTGCTGTAGAGTCAGCACTAAAACCTCTTCTCATAACTGAGATAACCATCAAGTTATCTAATGACTAGGTAAGTAAAGGAGTTGAAATTTGGAGAGAGATTTTTGAAGTACTCTGTTTGTTAATAATTTCTTTCCCGAAAGTTTTCTTTCTATAAAAACTTCCATGCTTGGAGTAGAACTTGATAGGAAATGTAAAATAAACTCGATGTACTGTTAAACATTAGCTCTATAATTCTAATCTGGATTGAGATAGAAGATTTAGAACTAAACCCCTCTGAAGGAGCAGTGCAGAGAAGCTTACTAAGGACAAGGTTGCATGCTCAAAGTGGCCCTGGATAACATCCGCCATTCATACAATGCAAAGTGTAAAGGTAGACTAGAATATAGAATTGAGGCCAAAGAGAGGCAAGTTCAGGTGAAAAGGGAAAGATAACAACATAGCCTATTGCACTGTATGTGAGACCATCTACCTGTTACAACCATAAATTTGGTTAGAGAAGAAGTGGGCTCTGGTTTCACATTTCTTTGCAAGTATCTTCATTTTTCTGGGCAGGGAATTCTATTGACAGGTTAAGATTTTAACTGAGTGAATCTCAGCAATGGTACGTCATTCTGTAAGCGCAGTTTTCTGTGTTGATCATGTGGAAAGTCCATGAAAGGACCATGAGAACTCACACAGAGGAAGGGCAAGAGATCTCTAGTCCCTTGCATGTAGAATGTGGAACTGGTGGCTACTACAAAAATAACATTATTATCTAAGACTCTTTCTAAGAGGGAGAAAGAGGCCATTCAGGACAGATGGATGGATGGGTTACAAATTGCTTCCCTAGGATTTAGAAAGAAGCTAGAGTCTCCTGTAACATCCTCTCAATCTAAATACTTAGAAGTCTCTATTACTTTGCAACTTCTAGAACAGGATCCTTCAATCTTGGCACCATTAACATTTGGAGCCAGGTGATTCTTGGTTGTGGGACACTGTCTTATACATCACAGGACATTTACTAGCATCCTTGAGTAGCCATCAGATCCCTGTAGCACTTACCCGACCCAGTTGCAACCTAAAAAGTCTTCAGATATTGCTAAGTGTCCCCTGGGGTGGGATAGGGATAGGAAAAGGAGGTCAAAAATGACCTCCAGTTAAAAACCACTGGACTACAGTCTGGTAGATTTGAGTTTACTTTTCCGATACTCGATTCTCATCTGTAAAATGGGAATAAATATCAGCCACCTCAAGGAGTTTTGGGAATTCTTTAATAGATAAGGCCTGTAAACCATAAGCACAGTCCTGGCATGAAGTAAGAACTCAATAAATGTCAGCCATCACTATTACTGTTATTATTTACTGACCATGGTCGGGGCAGATCATTCTACATTCTGAAGATTAGTTTTAACTCTTTAAACAATTTAAAGAAAGTCATTTTTCTCCATGTGACATTATTTCTTATCCTTGCTAATGAGGAACAATGTATCTCTCACCATATAATTTGGTGCAGATAAGCACAAGGCACCTGAATTCTCTTAAGCTCATACTACAAATAATTTGGATGCGAGGGGAATCTTCTGATATTTGCCTCCTTTTTAAAAAAGAGAGGGAATGCTCATTTTTTCTCAACTTTAAGTCAGTTTTCAAATGAAACAGTAGACGAATGTCACATACACCAATTATCTAATTGTGAAACTGATCTTCACTTAAAGTGTGCATGTTTTTGGAATAAATAGTCATGAAGTGGTAAGTTTTCAGCAGGATTGTTAGACTGATTGCTGAGTGCCAGATACCAGAGGCTAAAGGAGGAATGAGTTCAAGAGATCTATCGTACAGCATTGTGACTATAGTTAATGATGATCCATTGTTTTCTTGAAAAATGCTAACAGAGTGGATGTGAAATGTTCTCACCACAAAATGATAACTATATGAAGAAATGCATCTGCTATTAGCTAGATTTGGCCATTCCACAATGTATGTATACTTCAAAACTTCATGCTCTACATCATAAATACACATATTTTATATGTCAATTAAAGAATAAATACATAAATTTGAAAAATAAATAAAGTGGTTTTAGCCTTGAAAATTACATTAGCATTTTTCAGTTGAAGGAAAATCACTTTAAGTCAATTAAAATAAATCATGTCTTCAGTGTCGGCCCGAGGTAGTCACTGACTTGTAATGTTAGAATTGGTAGTCTTGTGACAGATCAGAAAAGGGTCCAAAAAAAAAATCATGTTTTAATTCTTCCATAGCTGATTTTGTTTTGTTTTGTTTTTAAACTGAGGATGAGATATAAATAAAAGAGAATGAATGGGTCTCTTACTTGTGAACAAACATTTTCTCTTGTATGTGAACTCTGCAGCTAAGCTTGCCAATAAATGGTAATGTGTGAAGCTGAAAAGAGTACTTTCACGTAAAACAATTAGATGTGTGGAAATCCCAAAATGAACACCAAAAAATGCATCAAGGTTAAGGGTTGGCAAACTTTTTCTGCAAAGGGCCAGATAATACGTATTTTAGGCATGTGAGTTATATAGTCTCTGTTGCAACAATTAGCTCTGCTGTTGCAGCACAAAAGCAGCCAGAACAATAAGCAAACAAGTAAACATGACTGTGTTCCAATAAAACTTTATTTACAAAAAGAGGCAACTGGCTCCATTTGACCCAAAGGCCCTATATTGCTGACCCCTGATTAAGGTAATGCCCCAATAAAAGGCTTATCCTCAACATCACTGGTCTTTATTATGTGTGTTTGTCCTTTCAATGTGTCTAAGACCCTTTCTGGGCAAATATCCTTAGGGAAATGATAAATACGTAGAGGCCTTTTCATGTTCTTATAACTTGACAGCGTGATCTCGAAGCATGCTCATTTTAACAAAATTATTCCGACGTCTTTGCAGACTAAATAAGCCTGGTATAAAACAGCACATTTAATTTAATTTTTCCCCTCCAAAAATAAAAAGCAGTAGCATTAAGAAATTCCATCACTCAACACTGAGAGGAAGCTCTTTCAAGTCTTCAGTGCTGTAGTAATTACTGGCAAAGAACCCCTGATGAGAGATCCTTGAAAAATGGAAAACGTACCCTAAGAACTAATAAAAACTCAGTCAATTGCTGTTAGATATCTCCAAATACGATGTGGGGAGGAGACAAGGAGAATTACAGGGTTTCAGCAAGCACTCCTCTCAAAAGTCAGAGAGAAAGAGATCAGGAGAGTGATTATGGGCAAGGGGACTTGGAAATGCAGAGGGGGATTTGAAATTTTTCCTGGGACATAGGTTTGGAATGTAGTTCATAGTCCTATTATATAAAGGTTAACTCTACCGATCCGGATAGCAGGAAGACAAAAAATGAGGAAAAGAAATGTGATAATCTTAGAATCAACGATGCACATTGAAATAGCTTACAAATTAAAATATTGCAAGGAAGGAAGGAAGGGAAGAGAAGTATGAAAGCAGACAATTTGATCTGCTGGGAAGAATGACATCTTCCTTATTTACTGCCATGTCTCTAAGGTCTAGCACAACGCATGGCACTTTAGAGGTGCCCAGTAATTATTAGCCAAAGAAGGGAAGGAAGGGACAAGTAGCCAAGCAGCCCATGAAATCATATAATAAAGAATTCTATCCCATTAGTATGGAAGAATACTGGAAACTAGAGATGATTCTTCATGTAAGAAGTAGTAATTATGTGCTGGGCTAAATTAATCCTCATAGAGGAGACCTTGAAAGAAGCTCTTTGTGTGGTAGAAGATGGCACCCATGAGTCATGATCAGGGGCTGAAGCCTTCTGCCTCTGAAGAGAAAACCTCTGGGTGGCATCATGGCCCAACTGACCATCAGAGAAGAGAGGAGATTCTCAAGAGCACCTCTGAGTGAATTTGTAAGTTTCCACATATAACATACCTTTCTTCTGACTGTAGATAATAAAACTCAAAGACTATCAAGGTTCTCCAGAGAGTGACTGTGACGGAGTTGTTATTGCTCACCAAACACCCATGTGAGCCCCACATTTCCCAGCCTCCTTTGCAGCTAGGTTGGGGCCACGTGACTGGAGAATTATCCTGGAAAGGATGTAACCTGGGCCAATGTCTGGCACTTAAAAATAAACCATTCCACCCTCTAATGTGTTTTGTCTTTGCCACAGCACCCGCAAAGGATATGTGCTCCAGATGTGAAACTAAAAAGAGACTCAAATCTTGAGGCAATCTTGAGCCATGCAAGAGACTTGCTAACCCCCAATCAGCTGTGACATGAGTGAGGAATCCACCTTTTTGTTGTTATGCCACTGTATTTTCAGGGTTTATTTGTCATATCAGCACAGGCCAGCTTTGCTCTGACATATTTAATCATCCCACTCTGGCTATAACAATTAAAATAGTTTCAGAAGCAAGTGATAGAAAGCCTAACTCAAAAAACATCACACACTGGGCTTATCATGGGGAGGGGGGAGGGGGGAGGGATTGCATTGGGGAGTTATACCTGATATAAATGATGAATTGATGGGTGCTGACGAGTTGATGGGTGCAGCACACCAACATGGCACAAGTATACATATGTAACAAACCTGCACGTTATGCACATGTACCCTAGAACTTAAAGTATAATAAAAAAAACAAAAAAGAAAAGAATCCAAGCAGACCTGGATTCAGAGTTTAAACAATGTAAGTTGGAATCACATTCTCTTCATCTCTCGGCTCTGCTTTGTATTGGCTTCACTTTCAGGATGCGCTGGGGACCTTCAGAAGCCCAAGCTTTGCCCAGGTAGTGACAAAATAACTATAGCACTTCTAAACCTATCTTCCCATGAAAAAATCCAGAGGGGTTAAGGGTCTATTTCCTGGCTGCACCACAAAGACCCCAACATTTATTATGATTGGGCCAGCTCAGCTCACTCTGAACTTGAGCTCAGAGAACTTGAGCTCATCTTTCTGGCTAAAGAAAAACAGTGCATGGTCAGCTAAGGCCTGGGTCCTATGCTCTGTCCCTGGAGCTGAGGGAGAATCCTTATCCATGACACGTGGACTGAGTCTGGGAAAGGCGAGAGTGTTCAGAAGGAAACATGTCTGTTGCTGGAAGAGAAACATAGGTGAGCTGGGGAGGTAAAGAAGTTGTCTCTAATGACATAAAATGGGAGCAGTCATGACTGTTGTATTCAGTTAGTGCCCAGAAGTGTCATTTATCTCTCTAAATTTGAGGCTTGAGGAGTTCCAATGATTAAATAATGTTCTTATTTTTAAGGTGCAATATGACTTACAACAGTGATATTAATTTATACCTCAACTCTCTTGTTTATCCAAACACATCAGTTAATCCTCACAACGCAGGAAACTAATAAATCCTATTAATTTATTTTGAGACAGCAAAGATGAGTTGAAAACCCAGGCTGTGATGTGGAGAGAATTTTCTTCATCTTAGTTCAATCTTTACCCATCTCCATCTTTGTGATTGTGGGCATTTTATCTACCCTGTTAGAATCACAGCTTGTTCTCTTTTGAATGGGAGAAAGATGCTTATTTTGCAAGGTTGCTATGAGAATTAAAGAATAATGGATGAAAAGAGCCTAACACAGTGCCTGATACAGACAGAGGAGGCATTCACTAAGAATTAGTTCTTCATTTTTTAGTATTATAATGATTCTGCTTAGATGGTGTCTGGTACATCATAAACTCTCAATAAATAATTGGTTATTATTATTGCAAGCTATATGAATACTTGAAGAATAGATAAAATAAGCAGCGAATGAAAAGAAGAACATAGAAGGAAGAAAGAGAAGGAGGAAAAGAGGGGAGTGGATTTCATTCATTTAATATATGTTATTGAAGGATTATTGTGTGCCAGTCATCATGAAGGGTATACATTGATAAAAGAGATTTATTCCCTTTTCTTCCAGAGTTTACAATCTAGTGAGAAAGAGAGGTGATAAGCAATTATATGTAAAAATAAAAGTGCATGCATGTTGATAAATATCAAGGAAACTAAAGGAATGCAGTATTAGGTAACAATTAGCATACCTAAAAATAGAATAAATAGAATGGTCAAGGAAATCCTCTAAAGAGGTGACAATTAAGTTAATATTTAAAAGTTAAATTGTAGCAGTGATTATTACTAATACTAATATTATTATTTACTAAATCTAGGATAAAATTACAAGGGCATAATTAAAACATGTTTATAAAATTCAACTACAATAATAATTATTTTGCATAAAAATTACACTCAGTAAAATTTATGCATTTGATATACTGAGTGCTCAACCAACTGTTGAAAAACGTTTGATCCAACCAAAATGAAACAATTCTTACAAATGTCCATAGAACAAATATATATGCAAACAGTACAAATCTCTTTTTATTTCTACTACAAACCATCTAATTTATTTCACTCAAACTTCTTTGTCAACATTAAAATCATTATTCTCTATCAATAAATGATAATAGAATGATGTCTTTATTTATTTTGTGTATTTTCTAATTCCCAATACTAGAATATAAGCTCTCAAAGGGCAATGCCATTTTCTGCATGTTTCCCCACTGTATCCCCAGTGCTTAGAAGAGCACTTGACACAGGCTAGGCACTCGATAAATTGCTGTTGAATGAATGAATTAATGTATGGATAAATGTGTTCGCATTTTACCAAGTATATTTGCATTACAGACTTGTAATTTCACACTGGGTTTAGTCAATGTTTTTTAACACACTGACACTTATAATCAAGACTCAGAGTTTTGCTTATGCTAACAAATGCTGATTCTCCCTAATATAGAGCATTGCTTTTCCCAGCTCTGAATATTAGCTTCTCATTCAATCTTCATGACATATATTTCTGAATAAATAAATGAAGCCCCATGTGTAGTAGTGTGTATTGTAAAACTGATCACTATCCTTTTATTTCATTAGGGGCTGGATACAGGATAAGAAGCCTTCTGGGAGATAAAGAAGCATGACAAGACCATGCAAATAATTATGAATGGAACCATACACTAACAAAGTGAATGGGTCTCCACGTCGTTCAAGTCCCTGAAAGGGTCAAAAAAGTGAGAAGGTCAAAAGTAGACAGCATCGTCAATACACTTGGGCAAGGGGTTTTTGCAATGGAAAATACCTTTGAAGGACTAATAGTTGAATTGGCATGTTTAAGTCATTTTGGCAACCAGAACTGCAACCCTGTCTCCTGAATAAGATACTGCTGCTCTCGCAGAACAAAAGAACCATTAATGACAGCAACTAACCCGTGTAATTCTCATTTATACCTTTTTATTACCTTCCATATACTCTGTGTGATACATTACCCATTCTATTAATTGTTAACATACACGCAAGTCAAGATCTTTTATTATGCGAGGTCATCAGTCAATGATAACAGAGATATTGATGAATTAGTCTTCTCATCAGAAGTTGAGCAACATTTCCATTCAAGATGATACATGGACCTTTAAAACGTACTCAATAATATTGAGTCTCAGTCTTCCGTTGCTTTTTTCTGAATGTGCATTTAGACCTTTACACATCTATTTAGTCACCCATTCATTAAACATTCAGCATTTTCTACTCATAGCACCAGAACCATGGTCTTATTCATCATTGTACCCTTACTGCAAGGACCTAGAACATCGCAGAATCTCAATAAACTCTTAGGAATCAAAATAAATGAATGAGGATGTAGTAGGAAGAATTCTAACATGGCCCCCACGACCTTCATCCCCTGATGTTACTCTGTTGATAATGTTACCTTACATGGAAAAGGGATCTTGCAGATGTAACTAAGGCTAATAATGAGTCAACCTTAAGACAGGGAGATTATATGGTGACCATGTAATATTTTAATCTCCCCTTACATTAAAAACAAACATAGCAACTAAATAGAAAAAACAAAACTCATGGACAACATTGAATTAAAAAAAAAAAAAAGGCAGGTAACAAAGCATCTCTACAAACCTCATATTTCAGGCGGGAGGGTGGAGATGAGAGCCCCAAGTCCTCATGGGTCAGACTCTGCCCAGAGGAAGCAGAGGTTAGAAATGGAATGTACAGATTTGAGAATAGGAGAAACCCTAAATAGCCAACAGGAATGTAATGGGAAACAGTGGGCCAGCTGAGGTGGCAGGCAAAGATGGGGTTGCCATGACCACTCTAAGAGCCCATGAGTGCAAGAGGCCAGTATGAGTCCTGAAAGGGGCAGGAGCTATCCAGGCCACAGGGGCCCTCAGTGACGACTGCCAAAGCCCCCTGCCAGGACCAGGCTCCATACTGGGAAGAAGCTCCTGGAAAGAGAATCCAAATTAAAGGTAATAAATAAAAGTGTAGAGTTGGGGGAGTTTGGAATAACAGCCAGAGAAATCTTAGAAATCAAGCCACCATTTGTGCATGCTATATGAAAACAGATGAGGAAGCTCTGTGTGATTAGAAAAATTGCCCTGAACCACATTTCCTTTAAAACTTCAGGATAACTAATTTCACATAGAAATGACCACAGAAAAGTATTGAGGTCAGATCTCTCGCAACATTACAAGAGGAAAAAAGAGAAGTAAAAACCAATAACATGCTTATAGAAATGAAAGCATGCCAGAAAGATATGCCCACAAACTGATCAAAACTGTAGCATACTACATTATACAATAAAATTATACAAGATCTGAAAACACAGCACAAATCAGAATTCAATTGCTTAGAAATGAGGTGAAAGAACATGAGAAATATTTAGAAATAAAAAATCATTTAAAAAATGAAATCTAAGCTAGGAAAAACTGCAAGATTAAAAATGTGATAAATACAAGAGAGAATTAATACAATATACAATGCCTGAACATAATAAAAATTTTTTAAATAAAAAATTTAAAAATTAAAAAGAAGTAAGAAAATAAAAAATTCAAGAGAAAGTGGAAATATTGAAGATAGGCAGAGAAGATTCAAAAATAGATGGTAAAAAAACCAATGCAAGGGAACAGAACAAATACTGAGATACATAATTTAAGAAACTTTCCTGAAATTGAAAAAATATATTTGAAACTGCCTATGGAAAGAGCCCATCAGGTACCTGAGAATAGTAACCTGGAATGACAGTTTCCAAGAAATAAAATCTATGGGACTTTTTCCTTTTTTTTTTTTTTTTCTTTTTTTTTTTGAGACGGAGTCTCCCTCTGTCGCCCAGGCTGGAGTACAGTGGCTGGATCTCAGCTCACTGCAAGCTCCGCCTCCCGGGTTCACGCCATTCTCCTGCCTCAGCCTCCCGAGTAGCTGGGACTACAGGCGCCCGCCACCTCGCCCGGCTAGTTTGTTTTGTATTTTTTAGTAGAGACAGGGTTTCACCGTGTTCGCCATGATGGTCTCGATCTCCTGACCTCGTGATCCGCCCGTCTAGGCCTCCCAAAGTGCTGGGATTACAGGCTTGAGCCACCGCACCCGGCCTCATATGGGACTTCAAAGCTAATGAAATCTATTGGACTTTAAAGCAAAAGGAATATTAATTGGACATTTAGGTAAAAAGAAAATATTATTTATTAAAAAATATCGACATCAAACTTTTGGAAAGCAACATCGTATGCCAGTAGAAAATGGAGTACCATACTTATTCAAGGGAAGAAATTGTGAGTTGAGGATTTTATAACTAGCAAAACTGACTTCCAATTACACAGGGCACAAAGCATAATCAGCATGCAAGAACTCAGGGTAAAAATCAGAACACCTATAACTCTCAAATTTCAGATGAGAGGTTGGGGACAAGAGGCACAGGTCCTGGGTAGGTAAGACTACAAAAGATGCAAAGCAAAAATATTTGCATTGCTGTAATCTGAATGTTTGTGTTCCTCCAAACAAAATTCATATATTCATACACACACACACACACACATATATACGTGTGTGTGTGTAAACTTTTATTTTAGACAAGTTTGTTATATAGGTAAATTACATGTTGCGAGGGTTTGGTGTACAGATTATTTCATCAACCAGGTAATAAGCATAGTACCTGATAAGTAGTTTTTCTATCCTCTTCCTCCTCCTACCCTCCACCCTCAAGTAGGCCCCAGTGTCCATTGCTTCCTTCTTTATGTCCATATGTACTTAATGTTTAGCTCCCTCTTATAAGTGAGAACATGCAGTATTTGGTTTTCTGTTCCTGTGTCACTTTGCTTAGGATAATACCCTCCAGCTCCATCCATGTTTCTGCAAAGGGCATGATCTCATTCTTCTTTATGGCTGTGTAGTATTCTATTTGAAATACCATCTTAAAAGAGGGAAAGGAAGGTTTCCTCCAGATCTGGGACAGAAAATGTAGAAGATGAGTTTAGAACATCTTGTCATACCAAACAGTGAAAGACCTATCAGACTTCAGGGTCATCTCAAAAAGACTCAAAAGCCATGTTGAAAAGGCTCTCACTGGCAAAAGTGGGATAACTTGAGCTTTGGTTAGGCTAATACATGCCATGGATTGAAATTCCTTACATACCTTATTATGTTATAATGAGGCAAGTAATAATAACAACAATAGAGAATCAATGCAGTATCTCAAAAACTCGTCAAGAAAAATAATGAAGACTTCACCTGTTTTTCCTATATGAACTTCGAGGAACTCAAATGAAAGATGAGGCAAAGTATTTCTTTCTAAAAGTATTGCAAGTTATACATAAAAAAGAATTGATTCAATCAGAATGTCAGCATTTTGAAAATCATCATAAATGATCACATCTAGGCATCATCCCTTGGCAGCTGTGGCATCTCAGAAAGAGAGATGAACAGACGTTCTATGCCTACTGCTGAGTGAACACACCGTCAAGTCTTGCCAGAGGGATTGAACCCAAGTCTGATTAAGTCTCTGAGTTCAGCTGTCAATTTGCAGGAGGTACAGCAAACAGAAGAGCTTGCTAAGCTGCACCAAGAGGATGCAACCACAAAATCTACAGTGGAAACTATAGGTTCAATGGCCTGTGTCTTCCACAAATAAACTACAAGGAAAATAAAGGGCTAGAAGGTGAGCCTGTAGATTAAATGAGATTTAAAAGACATACAGAGAAAACGCAAGACTAAACTATAGTGTTTAGAAATGAACACTTGTATAATAGAACTATTTTAAAACTCAAGGAAATTACCACTGTGAAAGTCAAGACCAGGGGTCAGCAAACTTTTTCTGTGATAAATATTTTTTAAGCCTTTGAGGACCAGACAGTCTCTCTTACAGCCACTCAACTCTGCCATTGCAGTGTGAAAGCAGCCACAGACAAGTCAAGGAATGCCTGGGTGTTGCTGTGTGCCAATAAAACTTTATTTGTAAAAACAGCTGTCAAGCCAATTCCTAGTCAAGATCATGCTTACTTTGGGGAAAGGAAGTTAACTGGGGTTGGGATGGAATACACGAAGGTGTTCTTTGCCAGCAAAGCTCTCTTTTTTGAGCTGGGTGGCTGTTTTGGATATTCAGCTTATATTGTCCGTTAAACTATATAATTCTCTCATGTGACTTTCAGTATCTGTACTTTATTTTAAAATAAAAAAGTAAATTCAAGTGATTTGTGCAGGGACAGAATAAAGATCTGCTATTCAGTGTTCTTATGAAGGATAAAAATTGCCTTCCCTACATGTAATGCTTTCTCTTCACAGAAGCTGTGTGGGTCGTTCCAGTGGCGGCAAACGAGAGAGCCTGGGCTGTGGAGAAACCAGAAGGATTTGATTCCCAGCTTCTCTAAATTACCAACTGCGGGGCATATTTAGATGTTGACTTGACTGGGCCAAGTTATCCAGATATTTGGTCCATCAGTCAAAATGTCGCTATGAAGGCATTTTCTAGAACAGATAAACATTGGAATCAGTGGGCTTTGAGTAAAGCAGATGACCTTCTATACTTTACATGGGCCTCGTCCAATCTGTTGAAAGTCTTAAGAGAAATAAGACTGAGGTTCTCTGAGGAACAGGGAAATCTGCCCCCAGACGCCCTTCAGACTCCAGTCACAACATCAGTTCTCCCCTGTGGACTCCAGCTGGCCAGCCTGCCCTGCCGAGGTTGGACTTGCCAGCCCCACAATTGGGCATGGCCCAATTCCCTAAAATAAATCTCTCTCCCTCCCCCACACATTATACTGGTTCTGTTTCTCTGGAACTTTCTCTCTTTTTCTTTATTATACTTATAGATAGATGATAGATAGATAGATAGATAGATAGATAGATAGATAGATAGATAGATAGATAGACATATATAGAGATATATGTATATATACATATATATGGATATAGATATAAACTCTCAGATAGATTCTCTTCTATATATATATGTGTGTGTGTAGATAGATAGATAGATAGACAGATAGAGAACATTATATTGGTTCTGTTTCTCTGGAAAACCCTTACTAATACACTAATTGTGTAACCTTGGAACAAGTTACCTACTCTATGCCCTCAAGGACCCTTCAGACACCCCTCAGACTCCAGTGGCAACATCAAAATTCTTCCCTGGGACTCCAGCTGGTCAGCCTGCCCTGCAAAGTTTGGACTTGCCAGTCCAACAATTACCTGGCCCAATTCCTTAAAATATATCTCTTCCTCTCTCCCTCCCCTACACATTCTCATTATATTTGTTCTGTTTTTCTAGAACTTTATCTCTCTCTACACACACACATACACACACACACACACGTATAAGGATATAGATGATATATATAGATTCTCTCTCTCTCTCTCTCCATGTATTGCATTCTATTGGTTCTGTTGCCTTAGAAAACCCTACTAACACACTAATTGCTAACCTTGGAACAAGTTACCTGCTATCTCTGTGCTCCAGGTGCTTCATTGGTAAAGTGGGGCAATAATTGTAGCAATTATGAAAAAGTAATGTCCCAATATATTGGGAATGGCTTCCTGAGTAGAAGACACAGGCTTCCCGGAGAAGGCCATCTAGCTTTTCCCCCTTGTTCTGACATGGTAAGAGCAGTAGCTACCTTGTGGCCTTAAAGATAAGAACCTCATGCTAAGGATTGTGAGTGAGCAAAAGCGAAGAAGCCAGGGTCCCTGGGTGTCATCACTAAGCCATCTCACCTGGTCGTGAGAGAAAACTGCTAAATGGAGCCAGAAAATTGCTGTGCTTCAACCTAGTAAATCTCACCCTAACTTTCACCTTTAGAGTCAAGCGTAAGACTGTAGACAGAATAATGAGCTAAAATTCTTTACTTGGAGTAGGACATAGAAAGTGCCCAATAACTATTGCTATGATCATTATCAATCATTATCATTGTGTGCTGTCCTTCCATGCTGATCTGCCACGGTGCAACGTGTCTACAACACCAACCCCAAATCATGAGATCGTCAGCCTCAGGTCCAGAGGAAGAAAATCTTGTTTCTCCCTCAAGCAGCAAACAGAACTTCTAGCCTTGGCTCTCGATGGTCATGGAACTGCTGATCTAACAGGCCAGTAAGAGTCCAGGCCTGGTGCTGAAGGCTGGGTTCAGGTTGCCCAAGTCAGCAAATAAAACTACAAGATGCCAACTTATATTTGAATTTCAGATAAATGATGAATTGTGGGGTTTTTGATTTTTTGAGATAGGGTGTCTTTCACTTGCATAGGCTGGAGTGCAGTGGTGTGATCACCACTCATTGCAGCTTTGACCTCCCGGGCTCAAGTGGTCCTCCCACCTCAGCCTCTCAGCCAGTAGCGGGGCCCACAGGTGTAAACCAAGATGCCCAGCTATTTTTTTTTTCTGTAGAGAAAGGGTTTCACTATGTTGCCCAGATTGATCTCAAACTTCTGAGCTCAAGTAATCCTCCTGCTTCAGCCTCTCAAAGTGCTGAGATTACAAGCATGAGCCACCACATCCAGCCGAATTATTTCTGATGTAATATATCCCATGCAATATTTGGGAGATAACTGTACTATAAAAGTACCAGTCTGGCCAACATAGTTAAACCCCATCTCTATTAAAAATACAAAAAAAAAAAAAAATTAACCAGGCATGGTGGTGCATGCCTGTAATCCCAGCTACTCAGGAGGCTGAGGCAGGAGAATTGCTTGAACCTGGGAGGTGGAGGCTGCAGTGAGCCGAAATCGCACCACTGCACTCCAGGCTGGGTTGCAAAGCGGGTTTCCATCCCCAAAAAAAAAAAAAAAGGCAGGTAACAAAGCATCTCTA
>NW_012114666.1:6343492-6354538 GCF_000951035.1 Colobus angolensis palliatus
AAAAAAAAGTAGACATTGTTTGTTTATCTGATATTCAAATTTAACTGGGCATTCTATATTTTATCCGGCAACCCTATTTGGGGCCCATTAAAACCAAATTACCTTAGCTGAGAGGGTGGTGGGAGCCGTGATTCATTAACTGAAATTTTGAGGCTGTCTTATCAAAATCAGGTGAATGAAATGCTTAGAGCAGGGAAAATACACACACACACACACACACACACACACACACACACACACATGTACATAGACCTCTTCTCCAAACATCTCGTTTTCCAAAACAAAACCATTCATAGACATTGCAAACTGAATATCCACGACAAATAGACATGAAGCTATGGTAGAGATCTAAAAAACGCAAAGTTTAAAGTATGAAAAAATACCTACTTGTACATAAGGTAATTGTAATCCAATCTCACTGATGTTTATGACAGACAAAAAATTTCTATTTTTTTCCCTCCAGTCATTCAATTGCTGGATGAAACCCCCAATAAGACATAAAGGAAATCACAGCAGAGTGTAAAGACTCAGAGAGAATATAATTATATGATAGGTGTGTGTGTGTGCTGTAAGCTTGCACATATCTATCTCTTTCTTGAAAAAAGATTGCATAAAGAATATCTCTGATTTCATTGAAAACAATAATTATGTCAGTTATACCAAGAAAAGGATTATAATACTCAGAATTTGTAAGACTTGGTAGCTCACAGTCTAGTATTCTGCATATTTGTTGCAAACTAGAATATGTTGAAATGATATATGCTGTGTGTCTCTGTGTGTATACAGATATACATATACACATATATGCATTTTTTTTTCATTTCTCCCTGGTCTTAGCCTGTGATCTACTTAGATCTGGTAAAAAATCCACTGTGGAGACATGATAGGAATTAACAATATTATATGAATTTCAGTGGTCTTAAATTAGACAGTTCTTAGAATGCCAGGATCCAAGTCCTTTGATTTTATATAACTGACAACTTCTGCACAGCACTTTAGTCAGGCAGACTCTACAACAATTACGTAAGAACAAAAGGCTTCTAGTAGACATTACTGCATATATATGTAGATATATATATATATATGTATGATGAACAGTTAATTTTCTCCCTTTACAGATTCCACTAATAGCCTGAGCTGTAGCCTCAATTCTCTCATTCTTTGTACAAACTCAAACCTTGTGATAATGGAGGAGTTGGATTTATCTTTTTTTTAAGTGATTTTCCCAAATGGACAAAAGAGTTTGACATGTGAAAACAGAAGATTGTTTTGTTTTTAACAAAAATAAGAAATCTGTTTTTTAAAGTCATCAGCATTGAATAAGAAACACTGCATTTATTCATTCATTTTTTCTTTTCTTTTCTTTTCTTTTTTGAGATGGAATCTCCCTCTGTCACCCAGACTGGAGTGCAGTGGCCCAATCTCAGCTCACTGTAACCTCCCCCTCCTGGGTTCAAGAGATTCTCCTGCCTCAGCCTCTCGAGTAGCTGGGATTACAGGTGGGCACCACCACGCCTGGCTGATTTTTGTATTTTTAGTATAGATGAGGTTTCACCATATTGGTCAGGCTGGTCTTGAACTCCTGACCTCAGGTGATCCGCCTGCCTCAGCCTCCCAAAGTGCTGGAATTACAGGCATGAGCCACTACACCCAGCTTCATTCAATTTTTCATTCGTTCATCCTGGCACTAAGCACAAAGGACACAGCAGGGAATGAGGCATATTGTCTACCCTCCTGGAAAGAGACTCTTCCGCTCTGGAGCAACAGGATTTTTCTGTTGCAAAAACCCATGAAGTGCTTCATGCGTTTGCGTCTCTTGTCCACTGGGAGAACGCGAAGAAGAACGGGAGTCATTGGGATGAGTTGGAGATATTTGATACACCTGTTGTCCAAAGGGTGGCAAATGTATCCCTCTAGGCCATAACACTGTTTGAGGTGGTACACAGACCAACACTTCCAACATTTTATCATTTGTTTATTTTTATCAATGCAGACCCTATATGTGGATTTTTCATTATTAATTCCTATTTTCTTTTAACATGCATTTTTAAGTTGTTTAAAATAGAGTTTGTGAAAAATAATTAGTTAAAAAATATTAGCCGGGCGAGGTGGCGGGCGCCTGTAGTCCCAGCTACTCCGGAGGCTGAGGCAGGAGAATGGCCTAAACCCGGGAGGCGGAGCTTGCAGTGAGCTGAGATCCGGCCACTGCACTCCAGCCCGGGCGACAGAGCTAGACTCCGTCTCAAAAAAAAAAAAAATAATAATAATAATATAAGTGATTCATGGACCAGCAATATTTACTGGAAGTGACTCAAGCGGCAAACACCGTTTTATGTCCTTTCAGGCACCCCAAGAAGACTCTTGCCTACCTGAATTCCTCCTGGCTTGTCGCTTTGGGGCTGATATTTCTTTCCTCACAAAATCCTTTGGCAGACGTTGCAGAATAAGATATAAGAGCAAATAGTCTTGGGGGAAAAAAGCACATCAGTTTACGGTAATACAAAAGCGCAAGTCAACGACATGGGCCTTTCTGACATTTTGTTAGGGGACACCCATAGAGATGGGAAAAGTGTCAGTGAAGGGGTCCAAGGGTGAGGAGAAGTGGTGGGGGGTGCTGTATAAAGCTTCAGGGATTTGGGTGCATTGAGCCAGATATGTATCAGCACGGATTGCCAGTGTCCTCAAATCACATAGGATGTTTAGAGCAGCAAAAAGAAACAAGGACATTCTCGGTTCTCTGTGGAGGACGAAGTGCTTTATGCATTTCATTCAGTCTTCCAAAGACATAAAACCGTGGGGTGGCATTGCTCCAATCCTCTCTGTACATTCGAGGACATAAATGCTCAGACTTGTGAAGTAACTTGCCCAAAGCTATTATTCGGCCAAGCCAAACTGGCACCCAAATCTAAGTCCTCTAGTTACTTGCCCATTCTGTCCTCTTTTCTATTTATGTTCTGTTTTCCAGAAACACAGCAAGAAAAAGTATGAAAATAGAAACAGAATGTACCTCCTTCTAATTCCTTTCCTAGTGAGCACTGCTGCTACCCTTTTAGTGTTATTTTCGTCAGGAGCTTTTATCAGGCTAACAAAATAAAGCTTGACAGACAGACAAGCAGACAACCCAATTCCGGGACATCTTCGTGGGTTTTTTTTTTTTTTCCTTTTTTTTCTTTTTAAACGAACTACATTTATATTCAGGATATCTTTCTATGCTCATACCTCAGTTGCACCTCATTTGGAGGTTTTAGCAACAGAATATCTCACTCTATGGATGTGCCATTCCACACGGAGCCAGTCCCACTGAAGGACACTTAGGCATTTTCAGATCGTTTTTCATCCAAGCACTAATGCAGTGACCCTCCTCATACATGTCTGTCTCCACATTTACATAAGGGTTTAGGTAGAATTCATTCAGTCCATGAATTTGCTAGACTGGACTTTTAATTTTCAGTTTTGATACACATTGGCAAATTGCAATAAAACCAGCATGAATTGCATGAACCTGCAACAACTCAAAAAGATATTTTAACTGAAGTAAAATACAGCAAATAAAATGCAAACAGGAAAAAATAACAGCAAGTAGCACTTATCCAACACTCCATAGTTTGCAAAATACTTCCAATACTTTCCAATGAATCTTTTCACTTGATCTTTTTGACGAAGGAATTCTCCCTGAACCCCAGTTCCCCAAGTTAGGTAAGTGGCCACATTGTTGAAATTTCTGTTGAATATCAGGCCTCTATCCCCTGCTCTGCCTATAGCAAAACGGTTATGTTTAACAACATGGTTCTTTGTATCCTTCGGGGAAACTTATGAGGCCTCACATATATAGAAGAGCAGGCAGCTCTGACTGGCAGCATTGTGTGTGTATGTGTGTGTGTGAGTGTGTGTGTGTGTACATGCACATGCATGTTCCATATTCAGCACTTTAAAGGATCTATATTTGATCTATATTTGAACTCCAATTGCTTTACCAAAAGCCAAGTTATATTACAAAAATATGACAAAATTTGTATTATCGGCATCACTTACTCAGTAATGATAAATCATCAAACTGAAGCAATGTGGATAATTTGGCTGTTTATATTTGTGGATATGGTGCACTTTTCGTTTTTATTTATTCTTCTCCTTTTTTTCTATCCCCACTCTTCCCCTAGTCGGTCCACCCCTACCTTCTTTAAAGGAATTGGATACATGAGATTTAATTTAGGGGCTACTGGATCTCTTTGCTCTCCTAGAACAGTCCACAGATCAGCAGAATTGACATCCACCCACCGGAAGCTTGTTAGAAATGCGGAACCCCAGGCCCCATCCCCAGACCCACTAAATCAGAATCTGCATTTTAACAAGATCCCAGGCGACTCAAGTGCGAATTAAAGTTTGAGAAACCCTGCTGAAAACCTTTCCTCCATTCACTCAAGATAGAAAAGTGATTTTTAAAATGTAACAAAATAAAGAACGAAACCCCAGCTAGGACCTGCACTAACCTGCATTGACAAAGGCAGGGAAAAACAAAGGAAGGGAAAGAGAGAGGAAAAGAAGAAAAGGGTTAATTATTTACTAATCTGAACATGTAGACCTTATTTCAAAGAACGCTGTGAAAATATTCCTTTCCTATTCCTGTTTTAAGCGGCCATGTTTTATATTTCTTAGGAAAAGGGGCTAAAAGCTAGAGCACCATATATTTTGTATAGGTAGGGTTTTAATATGCTTCAGAACCCCCAGTGCCTAATGAAAGCCTTTTAAGTAAATCTCACGAAGCTCTAATCTCGAAGAGCTTCCCATGTTCTTCTCTGCTGTTCTTATTTAATTTTTAATAAGAACAATTCCATGCTGCTCGAAAGCACGGCTCAATTAAGAAATATTCCTACCAGGCATCTTTGAAATCTTACAGCATTCTCTTCCCTCTGTTTCCTGATGACCCTCAATTTGGTTGTGTCGAGAGGTTTGTGGGGAGGAGGGGAAAAACGAAGCTTATTTTTTAATTGCAAGTTCAATTTCACACTGTTCTTTATGAGATGGCAAGACTGGTTTTCAAAGACAGAAAGGCAACTCATGTAACTGCTGCAAGAAGGCTACAGTGGAATATCTTAGTATCCTATTTTGAAATTTCAAGTGGCATCTTTGATCTGATTCCTTAGGCATTAGATGTCCTTGAAGTTATATTGAGGTCATGAGAAATAATTTTGAAAGAAACAATTGTGTCTAAATCATAGAACCCCAACCACAAGGATTTTAAAGTAATCTAAACTTAACTCCCTTATAATGTTGTATGGTTTATAACAGGAGAATTATTACTTAGTTCTTCCTAGTAAAATTTACCTTGCATTAATGTGTCCTTTCTAAAGAACAGTTTCTAGAGATTTAAATCTAGCCACAAATTTTCACTAGCTACTCCTATTTTTCAGCTGAGAATTCATGTTGACACCTATATCTGCATATCTAATACATCCAAACACATACATGCTTGTATATGTATGTGTGTATATGACAACCACCACCAGTGGTGTTGCCCATGTTGGTTAATTTCAAAAGCAGAAAAATATAATTGCAAATGTACAAAATTATGCTTTCTTTTTTTTTGAGACAGAGTCTTGCTGTGTCATGCAGTAGCACGATCTGGGCTCACTGCAACCTCCGCCTCTCGGGTTCACGCCATTCTTCTACTTCAGCCTCCCGAGTAGCTGGGACTACAGGCATCCGCCACCACGCCCGGCTAATTTTTTGTATTTTTAGTAGAGACGGGGTTTCACCGTGTTAGCCAGGATGTTCTTGATCTCTTGTCCTCATGATTCATCCGCCTTGGCCTCCCAAAGTGCTGGAATTACAGGTGTGAGCCACTGCACCCAGTCACATTCATTATGTTTATTTGTAACCCCCTCACTGCTTAAAATGTGAGGTAGTTCACTAAACTAAGCATAATACGAATGAGACAATTACATATAGAATCATGAGAGGGGAAGAAAGAATAGCAATAAGGCATTATTATACATCAGAGCTACAGCAACACTGGCCATTTAATGTAACTTTGACTTTCCTAGTGGTCGAGACAAAAAGGAAACCTATTGAACTACATGTGTCACCCTGTATCATAGGAGAAAATGATCCACCAAAAGTAAAAATTACATGGCCACAAAGAGATTTTCACCTGAAGATCATGTGGATCTAAGGATCAAGTTTATTTAATGCAAAAAAAAAAGCTTTTCCATCTGAAAGGGAGATTCACAAATTCTAAAGGTGGGGCTCATATTTTGCTCAAGAAGGACACTGGATTTGTTCAAACACTTGGATGAACAAGGAGTGTCCCAAGTTCTCAGTCTCCAGATGATGTAACCTGCAAGGGATGAATTAGAAACAAGTTTTTCCAAATCATAAAATAATTTTCTGCATGGGATGAAAATAATTTTCATGGAATGAGATCTAAGGAATCCCATTTTAGGGATCTTAAGAAACCTAACAGCCAGTGTCTTCAAATATGGCTATACAAAAGACAAAATACAGCAATATTGGTTTTTATTTGAACCATCTTGATGATAACAACTTAGAGAGGCGATTTCGACAGGTAGATGAGATAATGCTGTCCAAAGTAACGAAGTTCACTTTAGGGATGGAAGTCAGAGATCTTGTTGGCTCCAAATGTTCAATGTCCCTCCCAACCATCCCTAGCAAATTCATAAAGGTTGTGTCTCAGATTAGCCCAACGGCTAATATTCCGTTTGACTTATCTGGAGACTCAGTATCTTTAGAAACCAAATGTCTTAAACTAAAAATTAACATCCTACCATACAAATTTAGGAGCTTGCAAGTTTATTTAACTCAGTCATAAAGGATCTTTTTAAAAATAAATGTATTGGGATATAATGTATGCAACATAAAAATTTATTCATTCAATGATATTTAGTAAATTTAAGAAGTTGTGCAACTATCACAATCATCCATTAGAGAATATTTCATCACTCCAAAAAGATCATGCAGTTAATTTTTTTCATCCTCAAATCTAGGCACTAATGGGAATCTATTTTCTGTTTTTATGAATTTGGCTTTTTGCCATTTTATATAAATGGAATTACACAGAACGTGGTCTTTGTGTCTGGCTCCTTTCACTTAGCATGATGTTCTGGAGATTTATTCATGTTGGAATATGTATCAGGACTTCAGTCCTTTTTACTGACAAATACTTTTCCATTGTGTGGGTATATCACATTTTATCTATCCATTCATCATTTCATAGACACTTGGGCTGTTTCTAATTTCAGCCACAAAAAAGCTTTCCCATCTGAAGGGGAGATTCACAAATTCTAAAGGTGGGGCTCACATTTTGCTCAAAAAGGACACTGGATTTGTTCAAATGCTTGGACGAACAAGGAGCATCTCAAGTTCTCAGTCTCCAGATGATGTAACCTGCAAGGAATGAATTAGAAACAAGTTTTGACAAATCATAAAATAAGTTTGTGCATGCCCCTGCTTTTTATCCTTCCTCCCCTTGGTGATTTTTTTTTTTTTTTTTTTTTGAGACAGAGTGTCGCTCAGTTGCCAGGCTGGAGTGCAGTGGCACAATCTCAGCTCCCTGTAACCTCCGCCTCCCTGGTTCAAGCGATTCTCCTGCCTCAGCCTCCCTAGTAGCTGGGCCTACAGGTGTGTGCCACAGCACTTAGCTAATTCTTTGTATTTTTGGTAGAGATGGGGTTTCATCATGTTTGCCAGGATGGTCTCAGTCTCTTGACCTCGTGGTCTGCCTGCCTCAGACTCCCAAAGTGCTGGATTACAGGTGTGAGCCACTGCACCCGGCTGTGAATTTTTAATAATTATAAATCTAACACTTCTTGAAGGCTTCTAATATTTGAAGCTTACAGCAAGTTTACACTATTATCCAATTTAATTTTCACACTAACCCTATGAAGTACTAATTTAATAAATAGGGTATCAAGCCTTTTGGCAATTAATTACTCAAGATCATCCATCTAGGAATAGGTAATAGGGAAATTCAAAAGCTCTTACTCTCACCTGTAATCACAGCACTCTCAGAGACTGAGGCAGGAGGAGTACTTGAGGTCAGGAGTTCAAGACTAGCCTGGAACACATAGTGAGACCTCCATCTCCACACAAAATTTTAAAAATTAAAAAAATATATATAGCCAGGTGTGGTGGCTCATGCCAGCGGTCCCAGCTACTCAAGAGGCTGAGGCAGGAGGATGGCTTGAGCCCAGGAGTTTGAGGCTGCAGTGAGATATGATCCCACCACCGCATTCCCACCTGGATGACAGAGGTCCTGTCTCAGACAAACAAACAAAAACTTCATAATCTTACCCCAGAGCCTTAATAACCACTGTCTCACACTGTTTCTTGACATTGTAATGCAGATCTCACTTCTCAGCAAAGTCCCTTCCTGACTTAGGACTAGCTTAGAGACCAGTTCTAAGTCAGGAAGCTTCGGACTAGTCTCCTAAGCTTCCTTAGCTTGGTCTCCTATGCTTAGAGACTCCCAGTAAGTGTTGTTTAGACGTCTGTGCTTATTCATGACACTCACGGCCCTGGTAATTTCAGATCCACATTTCCTTTCAGCCTGTCAGTTTTATAACGATAGAGAACTGAACTTAGCTCTGTTTTCTTCTTGTTATACCCTATTCCCTGCCCCATCTTGGACCTATCTTAAGCCTTTAACAAACATGCATTAAATATATCAGTAATGTTTTAAAACTTTTATTTTAGCTTCAGGGGTACATGTGCAGGTTTGTTATATAGGTAAATTTGTGTCATGGGGGTTTGTTGTAAAGACTCTTTTGTCATCCAGGTACTAAACCTAGTACCCAATAGTTATTTTGTCTGCTATTCTCTCTCCTCCCATCCTCCATCCTCAAATAAGCCCCAGGGTGAGTTGTTCCCCTCTTTGTGTCCATGCATTCTCATCATTTAACTCCCATTTACAAATGAGAATATGCAATATTTGGTTTTCTGTTTCTGCATTAGTTTGCTAAGGATAACGGCTTCCAGCTCCATCCATGTTCCTGCAAAGGATGTGATCACATTCTTTTTAAGGCTGCATCGTATTCCATGGTGTGTGTGTACCACATTTTCTTTATCCAGTCTATCACTGATGAGCATGTAGGTTGATTCCATGTCTTTGCTATTGTGAATAGAACTGTAATGAGCATATGTGTGCATGTGTCTTTATAGCAGAAGGATTTCTATTCCTTTGGGTATATATCCAGTAATGAATGAGATGGCTCAGCCCAATGGTAGTTCTGTTTTTAGCTCTTTAAGGAATAGCCACACTGCTTTCCACAGTAGTTGAACTAATTTGCACTCCCACCAGCAGTGCCTAAGCATTCCCTTTTCTCTGCAATCTTGCCAGCATCTGAAATTTTTTGACTTTTTAATCATAGCCACCTCTGACTGGTGTGAGATAGTATCTCCTTGTGGTTTTGATTTGCATTTATCCAATGATCAGTGATATTGAGCTTTTTTTCATATGCTTGTTGGCCGCATGTATGTCTTCTTTATATGAGTAATTTTGAAAATTAAGACAACTTCCTAGCGTTTATGCCAGGATAAGTTTGTTAGCTGCCAAGCACTTCCAAAAAGTGGTACGACATTTCCACTTTTGTTAGAGCATTTAGTGTTGGTATTTAAATATTGGAGCATAGTTGCCAAATACAAAAAAATTTAATTTCAGCATATCTGATGATAAGCAGAGCCTTTGGAAGTAAACTAACCAATGGGGTTGTTTTCTTCAGTGGGTTTGAGACAGTAAATTTATGTCATAAACCTAAGAGAAGATGCTGTCCTTTCTGATTATTAGTTATGAATGTCTTTGTCTGCATGTCACAGAAACCTGTATGTATAACGTGGTCTAACAAACAGGGAGCCATTTTTTTATAGGCTGAAAACCTTGGCATCAGGTAGTCCAGGCCAGTGCAGTGGCTGACAAGGTCACCAGAGGCCCAGACTCCTTCTAGCCTTTGCCTCTTCCATCAGCACGTTAGGTACCATGGTGGTAAATGGCTCCTGTAACCACTTATCATGACTGAGACCAAAGCAGGATGAAACCAGAGGAGGATGAAATAGTCATGACAGCAAAAATTTTCCAAGGGTCACTGTATCTATCATTCATTCATTTAACACGTTTTTACTGAGAAACTACTACGTGCCAAGCACTGATCTAAGCTCCAGGGATAGGACAGGGGAAAAAGCAACATCTCTTTGCTATTCTGGAGGTTATGTTCTAGGCAGCCCTCAGGGAGTGTTTTATATTCCGAGTGTTTATTAAGGTCTAGGCCATGATTTCCCACTTTGTACTACTAACACTCGGGACCAGATTGTTCTTTGTGGTAGGGTCTGTCCCGTACATTGTAGAATGTTTAGCACCATCCCTGGCCTCCATTCACTAGGTGCCAGAAGCACCTGCCCCACTCCCACCCTAGCTGTGACAACCACGAGTGTCTTCAGACATTGTCAAATGTCTCCTGGGAGGCAGACTTGTCTCAGTTGAGAAGCACTGGTCAAGCATTTTTCTAAGTGTGACATGTGTTAGCTCATCTAATCTTTGCAACAACTCTGCGAGGTATTATTAACCCCTTTTCAGAGATTTAAGAAAAGAAAAACAAAACAACAACAACAAAAAAAAAACCTTAGCTATTGAGACACTGAATAAATTCTCCAAGGTTGCAAAGCTGGAAGCAAAGCCCACTTCCTCTTCAGTCCACCTGCTGCATAGCCTCTTACTGGGGAGGGGAACATTATGGCCTCACTTAGCTGCCTGGAATTCGGGGTCAGTGACAGTATGACTGGTTGATCCTAATCCCAGTCCATGCCTTCATATATCAAATACATAAAATGCATGTTTCTGGCTTAGAAGAGTGCCTAAAACATAGGAAAAAATACTCAAGTTATAGCTACTATAGTCATTTTATTTTATTTCATTACTTTCTTTTTTTTTTTTTTTTTTTACTTTAAGTTCCAGGGTACATGTGCACAACGTGCAGGTTTGTTACATATGTATACATGTGCCATGTTGTTTTTGTTTTTTTTTGTTTGTTTGTTTGTTTT
>NW_012114666.1:6354593-6388338 GCF_000951035.1 Colobus angolensis palliatus
TAGAGACGGGGTTTCTCCATGTTGGTCAGACTGGTCTCGAACTCCTGACCTCAGGTGATCCACCCGCCTCGGCCTCCCAAAGTTCTGGGATTACAGGCGTGAGCCACCGCACCAGGCCTACTATGGTTATTATTATTACCTGGATCTGAGCACATTGCTGCCCAAAACAAAAATGAAGTTTATTTGCAAGAGAGAAGCTTGGGCTGGACGTCATGACAAACATGACAAATAATGGTACATTATATAATAGCACATCACAGTGTCAGCAGCATCCTGTTTCCTAATGCTGGGGGATCAATTTCAGGTAATAGCTCTACTAAGATATTGAAATATACGTACAATAGAAAGGAAAGTAAGACACAGTCGTCTCTTACATCATTTGAAACTGGAAATTCACCCGTCGTGAGAACTTAACTGCTTACTGTGAGTTTAGAAGTGATAATATGTTACAGGATTTAAGAGGCATTAAAACTCTGTGTTTTGTTCAGAGATGATTCCATTTGCTTCATCTATTGTTCCTGTCCATGAAGTCAAAAATGGAGGAGAGAATTACGAAGCGGAGAGGAACAAATACCATCCGTAACCACTCCTGCACGAAAGGAAGGGCCCATCATTGAAAACCATGCCCAAACCAGGTTGTTATCCATAAAGATGTATAAGAATTTCTTCACTCATTTAACAAATATATACACAGATACATGAAAATCAAAAAATTTAGGATACAACAGCAAGAAAACAGACAAAATTCCTTCTGCTTCTAGAGTTTTCATTCTAGTACTGAGAGGCAAAAAACGAACAGATAAGGACAATACAGAGACCATATTTGCACTCAGGACACTAAGACTCCATGACACTTTCTCCTCTTTCCTTAAATGGCTTTGTTCTATGGAAACAAAGGCTTAGATGAGATTGATGAAGACTGAAAAAATGTTTGAGGTAAGATTCAACCAACGAATGTTGATGAACCCTTTACTTTACAGATAAGAAAATTGAGTCCTAGAGAAAGGTAGCATCTTGGTCAAGGTCATACTGTGTATTAATCAGGAATCTTTCTGATGACAAAACAAACAAAATACTCATTCAAACTCAATGCCCCCAAAAGGGTAAATTTGGGTCTTATAATTGGCATGTCTGATTGGTAAATCTTGGCACCAGGTAAGGTTTTATCCAGGACTTCAGATCCCCTTGCTGGAACACAGACTTTTTTGCATCTCTCAGTACTGCTTTCCTCTCTGCATCACGATCATTGAGGTTCTTGCCTGACTCTAGTCCTGGACCTCCTGAAGATGTTCAATTTACTGTTAGTATCACATTTATATAGTATTAGGACTAGACAGGAGCACAGAAAAATCTAGTACAACTCCTTATTTTTTGCAATTGGAAATGTGAACTAAAAAAGAGAATACAACTGACCCAGAGTTGAGCTTCTGATTAGTAGCAGAACATAGAAAATTCAATCTCCTATTGCTAGGGCCCAGGAAGTTTTCCCCACAAAATTGCACCTGCTTCTCTTCCAAGTTGGCCGTAGGCCTTGGATAAGCTTATACTAAGGGGGATGAGGTCTTGCAAGTAGATTAAGGATCATGGAAAGCAAGATTTTCTAATTCATTAACAAATCATTACAAATGATCACCTATTGATAAATAACTTGGTTGCCTAGGTAACACAGATATACTTAAAGGAACTTGAAAGTACATTTTCTTTTACTTGATGAGAAAATCAATTTTTAAAATAATCAAAAGCAAAGATTTCTTAGATGTAACACCAAAAGCACAATCTATAAAGGAGGGAAAAGATAAATTGGACTTGATCAAAATTAAGAACGTTAGAGGAATGAAAAGACAAGTCACTGATAGGGATAAAATATTCAAAATTTAATTAGGCTGGGTGCAGTGACTCACACCTGTAATCCCAGCACTGTGGGAGGCCGAAGCAGGTGGATTTCTTGAGCCCAGGAGTTCAACACCAGCTTGGGCAACATGGTGAAATCTCATCTCTACAAAAAAAATAATAATAATAATACAAAAATTAGCCGGGCATGGCGGTGTGTGTCTGTAGTCCCAGCTATTTGGGAGGCTGAGGCAGGAGAATCTCTTGAGCTTCAGAGACAGAGGTTGCAGTGCGCCAAGATCGCGCCATTGCACTACAGCCTGGACAATGGGAGTAAAACCCTGTCTCAATAAGGAGAGGGAGAGGGAGAGGGAGAGGGAGAAGGAAAAGGGGAGAGGGAAGGAGAAGGAGAGGAAGAAAACAGGAAGGAAGAAAAGAAAAGAAGAAGGAGGAGGAGAGGAGGAAGGAGAAGAAGATGAGTTACCCAAAAAGGGCAAAAGACTTGAACAGATATTTTACCACAGAAGACATATGAATGGCAAATAAGTCCACGAAAAATTGCCAGATTGCTAACCATTAGGGTTCCTTAAATACAACAAAGGATATATTCACTGCCTCAAGAACTTAGCATTAGCTGTTCCTTCTACCCGGAATGCTCTTCCCAATATATTCAAAAAACTTGTCTTCATATTTTTATGTCTTCATTCAAATATCACCCTCTTCACTTAATCCCTGCTTCCGGTGCCCCCTTCTCTCCTTCCCATCCTGATTTCGCTGGCTCACGCTTATGACCTGACATGCTTTATATCTCACTCATTGACTTAGTCAATTATCTGCTTGTGCCCTCTAAAATGTAAGCCCTCTTAGGGTAGGGAAGTTTTAAATATTTTACTCACTGCAGTATTCCCAGCACCTGGAATAACGTTTAGCATATATTACAAGCTTAATAATATTTGCTGAATAAGTGAATCCACTTAGGTCTTTGCTCTTCATGTGTTCGTGGCACCTTACAGTAGCAGTTTTGTGGTTATAAGGCAGATATTTATCATTAGATTCAACAGTGGGAAAAAGAGCACTTATCAAAATGCTTTTCTTTTTGAGTTATCAGTTCATATAACAGAATTGCTTGAAAACCAAAATTTAGTATGAGATAATGGAAGTTATAGCACTTTATAAGCGGCAAAGCCCCGCACTATTCTTAATAATCAGACTTATGAATACCCACAGGCTAATTTCCTGAGCCTGAGATAACTTCTCAGCAAGTCACTTTGAACTGTCTACACCTCAGTTTCTCCACCTGTCAAATACACAGTTGAAAAACAAATGACATCTAGCATCTTTTGGGAAGTTTAGCGTGGGGCACTAAGACTCTAGACTGTTATCAGACAAACCTGGGTTCAAATCTTGGCTCTGCTCACACACTCACAAGTCTTGGGCAGTAACTTAATCCTTTAAGGCCTCAGTTTCTGCATCTGTAAAATGGGGGGAAAACGTCCCTGCCTCTTTGAAATGCCTTAAGAGACAAGTGAGATAACACCTGAAAACTGCCAAGCATATAGTACGTACTCTACAAATGTTAATCTCTCCTTTCTTGAGTTTCTAATCCATTTGTAACTCATCATCAGTTTCATCTGACACTGCAGTTCCTTCTAGCTTGTAGAGAGATTTGATGTTAGTTTTGATTCTAACATTTATAAATCTTCAAAATGAAAGAATTAAAGCTGCTAGCCAGTAAAACTTAATTACTAAATGTTCCCAGGTAGAAGTTTCCCCCAAAAATTGAGTTCCACCTACCCATCTGGGCCTGGAGAGTCAGTAAGGGTAGCCACATTACACATTGCTCTATTTTAAATGCCACAATGAACAGCAGAGGCTTAACTGCAATTAAATAGTCCCTGCTGACCACTGAATATACAGTACATCATGTCAGGAGAGGTAAAACTGTCAGATTAGTGGAAATTCATTTTGGGATTGCTGGGTAATTTTGAGAGCTGACAGCCAAAGAAAAATCCATGATCCCTTGTGTGTACCAGCATAGATTACCCTTGGACAGGAGTTGCTTGATTTGAAAGCTCACTTTTAGAGCAAATTTGGGAAAGAAAATGTGAGTGCCCAGATCATTGTTTTGAATTCTAAAAACTGGAAAGAGATCTCTGTAGTATCAACCCTGGCTAGCAAATAGGAGGTGTGCTCATAAAGCTGGAATATGTTTTTGTAGTCAGTCACCTCTGAGCTAATGATTAGGAACTACTCACCGAGATAACAGCTGGACATTAGTTCAGGATGCCGAGAGGACCTTATGGTTTTGGACTCCTTTGTCTGAATGGACATGTTTAAAATTGTTTTCTGGGGGTTGCTCGATCCTAGATGAAAGTCTTCAGCCTCTCCACTCCAACCAGCAGCCAATGCTTTCTATATGAACCTGCTTTCTCCATGAAAATGCTTTCTATATGAAAACTTTTTCATGGGAGAAAAAAAAAAAAAACATTGCACTAAGTAGATCTGCTACGGAGGGCTCAAAAGCAATGACTAACATGAATTAAGCTGCTCAATGTGTACAGGCACTGTGCTTAGGGCTTTCCCTGTATTATCTCTTAGTTTCTACTTGGATCTTATGAGGTTGGCATCCCTGTACCCATTACATGGATGAAGAAGCCTAGAGAGGCACAGCAATATGACTGCAGTCACACCACTATGACAAGAAGTGACTAGGGTTCGATTCTAATCATCTCAGTCTACAGCAGGGGTTCTCAGCCAGGAGATTTTGCCCCACAGAGGGCATTAGGCAATGTCTGGAGACATGTTTGCTTGTCGAAACTGCTACCAGTATCTAGTGAGCAGAGGCCAGAGATGCTGCCAAACACCCTACAGTACCCTCCACAACCAAGAATTAGCCAGCCCTAAACACCAACAGTACTGAAGCAGAGCAATACTGCTCCAGGACCGTGATTCCAAAGTGCAGTCCCTGGATCAGGAGCATCAGCATCAGCTGGGATCTTATTAGAAATGCAAAATTTAGGCTGAGCACAGCGGCTCACGCCTGTAATCCCAGAACTTTGGGAGGCTGAGGAGGGTGGATCACCTGAGGTCAGTAGTTCGAGACCAACCTTGCCAACATGGCAAAACCCCGTCTCTATTAAAAATACAAAAATTAGCCGGGTGTGGTGGTGGACATCTGCAATCCCAGCTACTCGGGAGGCTGAGGCAGAAAAATGGCTTGAACCCAGGAGGCGGAGGTTGCAGTGAGCCGAGATCGTGCCACTGCACTCCAGCCTAGGGGACAGAGTGAGACTCCGTCTCAAAAACTAAAGAAAGAAATGCAAAATATAGGGCTTCACACCAGACCGTCAGAGGACATGGGACCAGTAACCTGTGTTTTAACAATTCTCCAGGTGATCCTGATGCAGGCCAAAACGTGAGAACCACTGGTCTAGGGCCATCAGAACATGCGACTGATCTCTGCTGCCCACCCTGAATGTTCACAAATCCTCTAAGGCTGATACGGTTTGGCTGTGTCCCCACCCAAATCTCATCTTGAATTGTAGCTCCCATAATTCCCATGTGTGGTGGGAGGGACCTGGTGGGAGATAATTGAATCATGGAGGAGGGTCCCCCATACTGTTCTCATGGTAGTAAATAAGTCTCACGAGATCTGATGGTTTCATTCGGGGAAACCCCTCTCGCTTGACTTTCATTCTCTTGCCTGCTGCCATGTAAGACGTGCCTTTTGCCTTCCCCCATGATTGTGAGGCCTCCCCAGCCACGTGGAACTGTGAGTCCATTAAACTTCCTTTTCATTATAATTTACCCTGTCTTGGGTATGTCTTTATCAGCAGTGTAAAAAAGGACTAATACAAAGACCAGAACAAAATTAGTATCAGGGCCTTTGGCTTGTAGAATTCTATCCCTGTCCGAATTCTAGACTGTCAGACAGCTTTTATTGTTTCTGAAGCTACAGAAGGATGCCATTGACTTGTCCAGGTCCTCCCCTGGGATGTGCAGGAACCAGACAATGTGATGGTGAATTCTTCAGGAAGACTTAGAGTCCCCACCAATGTTTCTCAGAACATTGAGGTACTGTTATCTGCAATCGCACAAATGAATATATATTGACTGCCCCTACCCCTCTCACCAATTGATGTCAGATTCTGGGAGAGATACATGTACAGATGTCATCTCAATTACTATGATTAATAAGGATAATGATAATTACTGTTTCTGGAGGACTTTTCATGGGCTAGGCATGCCTGCTAAACATTTGACCTGCATGATCTCACTCTTCATCACTACCTTGTGTGTTTCATTATCATGTCCATTTTAGAGATGAAGAAACTGAGGCTTATGTCTGTAAGTTAGAGACCTTCCATCTGATACAGCAATGCTCTAACTAGCTGCCAAATTACAAGTTAACTCTGTGGGGAGTGGAAAAAGGGCACCAGGCTGGGATTCGTGCAAGTTTTGCCACTAAAGTCAATTTCTCCCCTTATAAAATAGAAGGTTTAAACTAATGCAGACCTAATTTTCTTCCACTTCCAACTCGCTGTAATTACAATGTGTAATAATGTTTCTATTTTATTAGGATCAGCACAATAAACACTTCACTATTTGCATTGATATTTACATTGATTTCATTACATTTCACTGAAATTACATTTTAAGTTTTCCAAGTATTTTCCCATCCATAATTTCATTTCAATTCCCAACTGTTCCGCGAGGTGCAAAGGGAATATGTGTTGACTTCCTTTTATCTCTGAATACTGGAATGATCCTTGCTACATGCCTGGCAAGTGCTAAGTGCTTTATAATCCTTGTCTCTTGTGACCCTATGAGACAAGCGTTACTATCCCTACTTTTTAGATGAGAAAACCAAGACTCAGGGAGAAGTCAAGGCCCAACAGCACACACTGTAAGCGCTGAACCTGCATTCAAACTGATGACAACCAGCTGACTCCCAAGCCCCAAGCTCTTGGCCCCAGTATGCATAGCTCTTCCGAGAAACTGAGGTACAGAAACAGCCAGGACTTCTCTAATCATATTTATTGAATTGAAGCCTAGAATAATTGCCTCCTCTCCTGGGGTCCTGCCACTAGAACACGATTGGACTCGACCCTCTCCTTTTGGGGAGTGGGAGTGGGGCGGGCATAGAATCAATGCATGGTTCATCCTCACAGTGACTGAAATGAAGCTTACCTTCCCCCTCTGCACTCTGCCATGGAGGGTGAGGTGGGGGCGGCTCTGCATAGCGCCTGCTCTCTTTAAGCAGATGCACCAGCCTCTTGGGAGATGAAGCTCATTGGTTCTGTCACTCGTGAGTAATGCACCATAGCTCCCTAGTGGGGAAAATGCCAGATTATACAATAGCATGCTTTGGTGTGCAACTGTCTTTAGAATAACAAATTTCCTCTTCTGCTTGTGAGCATTACGCTTTAATAAAAACAAAATAGTGGCCACAAATCCCAGCTCTAGCTAAAGGGTATGTCTTCTAAATTCATGTTACACCCCTCACCATACCCCACCCCCAACACACACCTTTCATCACTCACAGGGAGTGGGCAGCCCGTGGCTTTATTTACCTTTGTCTTTTGGTGGGAGCAGACAGAGGGAAAAGAGTTTCTCAGCCTCAGCACTGTTCATTGTTGACATCTTGAGTGGAATATTTCTTTGTTGGAGTGTTGGGGTGAGGAAGGGGGGCTGTCTTGTGCATTGCAGGATGGTTAACAGCATTCCTGACCTCCACCCACAACCCACCACCCACAAATCTGAGCAGTGACCCCATTCCAGTTGTGACAATAAAAATATTTCCACATATTGCCAAATGTCCCTTGGGGTCTGCATACTCTTGTATGGAAAGTGTTCAGTCCCAACAGTAGACAATGTACATTAGATCTCAGCAGCATGGTCCTAGCTGCATGTTACCCATTCCTCCCCCATGGCCCTTTAGGGGGAAATGAGAGTGTTGCAAATACCATGCACAGCCGGGCCTGGAAGGCTGGGGGCGAGGGTGCTATGCAGAAATCAGGCTCTCAGGCAGAGACACAGCCCGAGCTCCTGCCCGCCTGCTCTCAGCTGCGCTGGCACCACCTTCACACATTCCAGACTTAGAGGTGAGAGCTCACAAGTGAGAGAAGTGTAGGAACCCAGCAAAGCCACAGGTTGGAAATAGCACACTCTGGGAACGCAGAGCGGATGGGTTTCCTTCCTGCCTGCACTCGAGCAGCGCAGTATGGTAGAAATACGTTTAGGAATTCTTGTTGCAAATGGGCATGGAATTAGTATAGGCCTCCAAGTACTTCCTCTATTTCTGAGACTTGGTATGCCTCCCAAAGGGTATTGTTTGCCCCTACAGAGTTTTTGAAATTTGGAATCGTTGCCAGCATTGGAATAGTGTTTTGTAAAAATACAAATGTCAGATGTGAGGCTCCTTAAGAAAAATCAGAAGTTCTGGATGGATGTTATTGGGTAATTGGCCTGCAAGCTCACATGGCAACCCTGGGCAGGGACTGGGCGATGGCGCCCCTGTAGACAAGGCAGGTGCTCTGGCGTTCCCCAGGGACCCACTCAGCCACTTCACCAGTTTACACTGTCTGCCTGGACTCCCTAGATACTTAGTTGAATGCCCCTCCGCTATGTTTTTAAAATGTGTTGTATTAAGCACTGTTAAATGTATTCAAAAATACATTTAACACGTGTATAAGTTAGAAAGCACACCAACAAAACTAGCATCCAGGAACCTACAACCTAACTTTAAAACTGTCACTTTATCTTGAATATCCTCTTATTTTCTCCTACTCTCCCACTCAGGCATACATTATTTGGAATTTTGTGTTCATTATTCTCATGTCTTTTTTGTATTTAGTTTTATTCCATATGTATGCATCCTGAAATAATATGCTACTTGGTTGTTTGTGTTTGAGGTTTATAAAAAATTGTATCATCGTGTATATAGTCTTAGGTGACTTTTTTTCACTCAACTGTATGCTTCTGAGATGCATCCACATGGTTGCATGTAGCTGTGACTCTTTCATCTTCACTGCTGTATAGTATTCCAATATCCCAGAATTTCACTTGGCTCTCTCCTTCTCAAGGATAAGCTTTCTAATGACACTGCCTCAAAAAGCTTTGGAAGCCATCAATTCAAACAACGTGATTTCTCATTCTTTTCTCTTTAAGCATTCAGTTTGGGTTTTTTTCCCAAAACACTCACCACAATCTGCAATAACTTGCTTTTGTTGTTTTGTTTTGTTTGTTTTGTTTTTTTGAGACAGGGTCTCACTTTGCTGCCCAGGCTGGAATGCAGTGGCACCAACAAGGCTCACTGCAGCCTCAACTTTCTGGGCTCAAATGATCTTCCTTCCCCAACCTCCCATTTAGCTGGGACCACAAGCATGTGCCATCAGGCCCAGCTAATTGTTTGATTTTTTTTTTTTTTTTTTAATTTTAGAGACAGGGTCTCAGTATCTTGCCCAGGCTGGCCTTGAACTCCTGGGCTCAAGTGATCCTCCCACTTCAGCCTACCAAAGTGTGGCGATTACAGACATGAGCAACCATGCCCTGCCTGCAATTACTTTTTTAGTTTGCTCACATATTTGTTCATTACTGTTTTTCAGTAGACTATATTCCCTACAGGGAGGATCTGCCTACTGTCTTTGCTGTTACCCCAGCACTCAGACAGAACTCAGCAATGTTCTTCATGTACAACAATGAATATGGGAAACAATGAATATGTTTTTCTCAAAATTTGATAAATATTTGTGGGCAAGGAAATGAGACTGTAGTCCCTAAAGAATGCTAATTGGCCTTTTAAACTGAAGGTAGAAATCTAATATGCCTTATTCACTGTGCTTGAGGCTGAAGTGCTTGGTAAATATTTGTAAGGGTTGTCAAGAGAGGTGATGTGTGCAAATTCTGGAACATGGCTTCTCAAGGACCTTGCCCACCCCTCTGAACTTACTTCTTCCCCCTAGCTGAAATGTGAGTATGGTAGTAAACCATTTTGAGCCAAACAAAGAAGTTGTCAAAAAACAGAGAAGCAACAAGTAAGAAGGGGCTGGATGACTGATACTATGGTACTGCCATACTATAGCAGTCCTAGGCTTAGAGAAAGAAAGAGCTTCTCTTTCGGTTAAGCCAAGCTCATACTGGGTCCCTATGACAGCAGTCAACCTCTGTGCTAATGAATTCGGTCTGTTGGTAGAACTCTGCTGGGAGGGGAGGGAATTTGTTGCCCCTAAGAAGATGTACCCAAATATTAAGCAATCCTCTGACATTACCCTCCTATCTACTGCCCCCGTAAAGGTGATGAATGGGCCCCCAGGATCCAGGTGCCCTCCCCCAAGCACCACTCCCTTCCCTTTCTCCAAGCTACCTCACTCTCTCATATGTCTTTCCTGATCAACAGCCCTTTAAAATTCTCTCTCTCTTTCTTTCACCATTTGGTTCCATCTCACCAACACTGGTTACTCGACTTTACTCTTGGAGTATCAGATGATCAGAGAGGGAGACAGCAACAACAACAAAAAAGCTTGAATGGGAGTCAGAGGATAACCCAGTTAAGCCAAAGCCAAAATTTCCAGACTTTACCCAGAATCTCCTTCGGAATCTGCCCCAAGACATAGAATAGATGGTCAAGACCCATGAGAATGTAACTTTCCCCAAACAGTTATGGCCTGAAAATGTTTAAGGCAGGCGTAATCAGGTGTCCTCCTTAACCAAAATGAATTCTTCACAAACCACCTGTAGCTATGATAAAGTGACTTCCTGGAGAACCTGCCAAAGCAAACCATTTGTGAAACGTACAGCAAGGAAACTAAAGGAAGTGACTTTCTGCAAGGGATCATTATTTATATACCAGGAAAATGTTGAGGAACACTTGCCAAAAACAATAGTTTTAGAAGTGTTGGTCGGCTGCTGATCCATCTGACAATAATTAGCTAGCAAGAGCCATTATCTGTCTCTTCAGGCCACGTCAGGTTTGATATCATCAAGCCAGACCATCTGAAAATAAAATAAGGCATGTTTTTCATTCCCTGGTATTATTGTCAGTCTTTAATGGCATCAGCTCATGGGGAAACAAGATCTAAACAACAAATGGCAACCATTTTCTGAATTCTTCCTAAATGCCAGGTAATGAAGTATTCTACACATATTGTCTCGTTAAAATATTATAACAAAACTATTATGTACATAACATCCCCATTTCCATCTGAGGACAATCAAGGCCTGGAAAAGCTAAAGAATTTCCTTTAAGGCCACCTTTCTAGCAAGGTGTAAATTTAGGATTAAAAACCAGTTCCATCTTTGTTCTTAATAGGTGTGACAGTATTTCTCAAATTCCATCCACTTGTGGACCACATCAAAAATGTTTGCCACGTCTATGCAACAACTGTTACAAAGACATGAAATGCTTTACTTTCAATAATTTTCCCTTCATTTTTGTTTTACTAGATTTATATAAAAGGGAAATATTTTACAAAAACCGTAAATGTAAAACACCAACTGTCGTTTGCCTTACATAGATGACCAACTTGATTATGTCACAATATAAATATTAAAATGCTATAAAATTCTATCTGGACTTGTTGTCTGTTGAAGGGTCTGAGCCTGAAGTCTGCTCTTCCTTTGTTAAAAAGGGAGATTAACAAGTGATAGTGTGATGTTAAAGACTACAGTAGCACCAACTGAGACTTTCTCCCCAACCAGACAGAAGGACCTAAAGAAAATCCAATGAGCAAATCTTTCCTACTAGGAGTGTCAGTGTTATTTAATCATGAGTCAATGTACCCACAGATCATTTTGATGTGTTTTGTCTTGCTTCTGTGAAATGCCATATTATGGTCTGCTGTCATCCAAAAGATGTGTATTGGAAACACAGATTTACCCTTTTGTATATATTTTCTTTCCTTTTACTTTAATTGACACATAATATTGTACATATTTATAGGGTACATTGTGATGTTTCAGTACATGTAATGGATAGGAGAGATTTTTAAGATTCCACTTCAATAATGTATGTACCACATTAAGTTTGGTCACCTTGAAACCCGTCACTAATTCCTGCTCATGAATTAAAAATCTAAGAAAAGCAACAAAAGTAAAAATTTACCTACCCTTTCTCAAGATAGATGTATCCATTAATTCATTGATTCATTCATTTCAGAAATGCTCATTGAGAGCCCCAAGTGCTGAGAATAAAACAGCAAGCAATACAGACATTGTCCTGCCCTCACATAGCTTATGAAATGAAATCATGTTGTGATTGTACCTAAACTAGGTGGCAACACTCATTGAACAGCAATAGTACAATTGAGTAAAGCCTTCCTGCCCCTTAAGAAGAACATGGAACTGAGAAGTTAGACTAGCAGACAGATATGGAGAAGAAAGGATCATTATCTGGCCTCTCTCAGTCAGTTTTCTGAAGTGACAGCACTAAGCAACTGTTCTTGGTTTATTGATGGAGAGGAGCCAGCCTCCTGGATGTGTTGTCCAGCATCTGAGTTTCCACCATTTCCTTCACTTACTGCATTTCTTTCTCAAATAGAGGAGTCCCAGTACCCTCTCTTATCACCAAAGAAGCAGTTGTAATCAGCCAATCCATACCTGGAATCAAAAAGACTTTGCCTCAAGTCTTGGCTCCATCACTCTCTACCTGTATGACCCGGACGTGTGACTTTCCTAAGTTCCTTCATCTGTAGAATAGGATCATAATACAACCTGTCTTTGGAGTTACTGTGAGGACTGGGTGAGACAATGCACAGAACTCTGATCACCTAATAGCCAGAGATAGTGTCCCCTACAAGATCTTGTTGCAGCCTGAAACCCCATCCATGCAGAAATGAATGTATTAAGACCCTGAGATACTATAGGCATACAATATGAAAGGACTTCAGAAAAAAAAACACTGGGATCCTCACCCTGGGGGCTTCTAACTCCCCTGTTCCTGGGAGAGACTCACAGTCACCACTGAGCATGTTCCAAGGAGCCTTGATGTGTAAGAATGTGCAGAGTTACCTGTATTGCTGCCAGGTCCCACTTGTCATTCACTAAACCAGTAGTTCTCAACGAGGGGTTATTTGGCCTCAGGGGATATTTGACAATATCTGAAGGCATTTTTGTTTGTCACAACTGGAGATGCTACTGGCATCTCATGGGTAGAGACCAGGGATGCTGTTCAACAGCTTATAATGCCCAGGATGGCCCCCACCACGAAGAATTGTCAGGACCAAAATGCTAACAGTGCTCATATTGTGGAATAAAGAGAACCTTACCAAACCAGTGCCTGGTGGGGAAATAAATCCCTAGAATGTCCAGGTCAGGACATCTGTGCCGTAGTGGAACCAGCTGATACTAATGCAGATAATGAGGACATTTTAAAGGTAAAGAAGAGCCAGGCATGGGAATGTTTGGTGAGAGGGAAGAAGTAGGGGTTGGAGGAAGATCTCTGCTTAGTTGAATGTCTACTCCATGAATCTAAAGACAACAGAAAAAGCTACAGTCAGAGGATTGCTGTCAATGGGTCATTGTTTTTCTTTTTTTCGTGGAATTTTACCCAAGGACCTAAAAAGATGGGGGAGTGAGGCAGTTAATAAAATCAGAAACGTTATGAGCAACTCTGAAGTGTGATCCAGCAAAATTTCACACCCTTTAAGAACCTTGGAGGGCAAGTAGTTTGTGAACCAAATTTGGCTTGTGCCAATTTTTTTTTTTTTTTTTTTTGCCTTTGAGTATGAGCCAATGCAACACAATGAGAAAAGTACAAGAGTAGAAGTGAGTACCAAGGAAGAGAGGCAGTCCTGACTCAATTTTACTCCAACACCCATCCATCTAAAATTTATCTCCAAGGACACAGATAAAATGCAATTTGTTTCATAATAAGCCTCAGGAGTTTATGCTAAAGACATGATTACCCAGAGGCAATGAGAGCTGTCTACGGTTTCTTTTGTTTCAAGAATATTTCTAACCTAAAGAAAGACAGGATAGCTCCGAAGTTGCACTGGAAATTCCAGCCTGTGAATTATACAAAAAACAGAAATTTTGCATATTTGCAAATTTGCAAACCCTTTCTCTCCGACGCTCCGATCTTCTTTGGTGCCCCTAATGGCAAAGCCCAGCAGGAAGCTGGATGTTCCCCAAAGGCAGTTTGACTCACCTCTATCCAGGTGAATGGAAACGTGATAAGGAACCTAGGCTACAAAGGAAGTACTGCCCGCACCGCTCAGCTGGAGAAGCCCCTTCATCTGGCTAAGCCTCAGTGTCTTCATCTGTGAGATGGAGATGCTAAAAGCATCCCCCTCATGGCGCTGATGGGAGGCCTGGGTGAGATAAGACGTGCAAAGTACCTGGTAAGGGCACTGCTAACAGTAGCTATAATAAAGGCTCGAGTATGCAATGCCCCAGCTTGGTTTTGAAATAGTCACTGATTCCAGCAATGAAACCATGGTAGAATAAAGGCTGTCAGCTTACAGCTTGGCCTACTGCTGATCTGACAGATAGGTGGGCTTCTGATGGGGCCTTATGCTCCATAGTTGAGCAACTATAATTGGGGGAATGAGGTCCAATCCACGATCAATCACAGATATGCAAAATTTCTATTTCCTGTATAATTCACAAGCCAAAATTTCCAGTGAAACTTTGGTGCTATCCTGTCTTTCGTTAGGATAGAAATATTCTTAAAACAGAAGAAATTGTAGACAGCTCTCATTGCCTTCTGGGTAATCACGTCTTTAAAGTAAACTCCTGGGACTTATTATGGAACAAGTTGCATTTTACTTATGCCCTTGGAGAGAAGTTTTAGATGGATGGTTGTTGGAGTGAAAGCTTCTACCAGCCGATACTGTTTCCAAGAAAAAGAATGTGCTTTCAATTTTTGATGGTATACAGTGGATTATTTTTATACCCATTCCTGAGTCTTTCATTGGAACACGTACTGGCTATTTGCTGCCGTAACAGTGAGGGAATTTTCCACTCGAACAACTGTGATCCTGTTTTATCTTTATCATGTGCAGAGGAAATGAGTGTTTGGCTGGAATTAGCAACTTTTAACCCATCTTCTCCCGGGAGCCCAAGATTCAATAATAGCATTTAGTCAACATTTATTGGACTCCTTCTATGTGTGTGATACTGTGCCAGCAACTAGGGTTGTGATATTCTAGAAGACATTGTTGTAACTGGGTGAACTCGAGGAAGGGGCAAGGACTAGGGCTGGAAGTGATTTAAGAATCAGTGAGGCTCTCAGCATGATGGAATCACACGTACACTGGGTAGTGGAAGCAATATTTAACACAGGGACACCTTACATAGAGGCAGGGTTTAAGGAGAGCAGCAAGGTACAGAGCTGGACGTCTGGAATAGTGAAAGCAGGAACCATTCACCAGCCCAGGCCTGAAGGACAAGAAGAAAAAGCGCCACCAGAGCCCAAGAGCTGATTGCAGGAAGAGGGACACCTGAGGAGACCTAGAGCCGTAGTTAGAGTGACACAATCAGCGGTGGGAATGTGGCAGGGAGGGAAGTAGGGGACGCATACATCAAACCCTTTCCCTCCCACCCCCGACCTTCTTTTGTGTCCCTAGTGGCCAAGCCCAATAGCAAGCTGGAGGCCAAAAGGCCTGTCAAAGCAGACCCCAAGGTCAGGCTCCCAGCGCACTGTAGGAGTAAGTGGCTGGTAAGCGTGTCTAGAGAGACATGAAAAAGATCTGACGCGTGGCCCAGGAGGATGGCATTCTTTATCTGTGATGTTTGGATTTCATGCAAGGAAAATGCATTAAAACGAAGGAGGAGAAGGAGAAAGAGGAAAAGAAAGAAACAAGAAAAGGCATAATAGGGAAGAAAGACAAGTAAACAAGCAATTACATGCAGAGGAAGTGCGTTCCTGCAGCAAGCACTGGTTACTATGGGAACACCAAAGAGAAGTCCCTCCTTCAGGGTTGGGGAGTCAGGTGAGGCCTCCTAAAGAAGAACCATCCACCGAAAGGTTAGCAGGAATTCGCCAGGTGAGAAGGCCAGGAATGACATTTACAAAGGCCCTGATGTGAACTGAGACAGGACTGGTTCTTAGAGGTCAAAGGTAAGTTTGGGGAGAGGCAAGAAGGAAGATCAGTGAAGGAAGCAGAAAGAGGACCAGAAAGAACCTCATCTGTGACAACAAAGAGCTCAGATTTCATTCTATAGAAAATGAGGAGACAGAAAGTGACAAGAATAAATTGATACTTTCCATGTTTTCCTCCAACTTGACTCTCAGGAAGTACATTTGATGCTGTCACCCGTTAGCAAACACATACCTGTTTGTCCCTGTACTTGACAAAAAAAAAGAAAAAAGAAAGTGTGTGGGGGAGACTGGTTTGTCTTTTGAATCCATGGCAAAGATCCAAATGGCAAAAAAAATAATAATAATAATAAGTAAAAACACAGGTGGCTCCTTTGGTCAGGTGAATGCTTCCCTGACAAAAGGAAGTGCTGATGTACCTCTCTACTAACCACTGCATGCCTGAATAGAGATACCAGTATTTCAAAAGGCAACCTGACACACCTTTGGCATTTAAGAAATGGAAGTCTTAAGCCTCAGCACCATGAGCCGAGCCCAGATTAATGACCTTTCAGACTATAGGCTCGAGGAATTAGAAATAGGTCAGCCCTGCAAAGAATTTTAAGAAATCACTGAACCACTGCAAATCAGACAGCTTCTCACTGGTTCCACCCATCCCTAAGAAAGTGACCCTCCCCACTTCCTGGTTGCCTCTACTTCATCAGCTCCCTTCATTTTGGGTGTTGAGAGAGAAAATATAGACAAAATATCGCAAAATATTGCAAAAATACTACCTTTGGTGCAAAACAAAGGAAATATAGAAATAGAAGTATGCCAATTCCTCTCTGGGTTCCTTTTTCACAGGCCACCAGTTCATGGAGGAGGGGTGATTTTCATACCTGAGTGTCTTTTGCATATTTGCATATTTGCCTTTTGCTGTAAGACATGGGTATGCAATAAATAAATTCTGCAATAGTGATCTAACTGACAAAATTCCCAGGTCATGGTTTGTTTTTACCTTTATCTTGATGAAATTTGTTCTGAAATTGTGAGTTTGGACATGGAAACTATCTTCTCATACCCTGGCACTGGAAAACCACTGGTGGGAACTCCAAAAATCCTAACACATGAGCATTATTCACTGGATTAGTCCCTGTGTCTCTCAGGATGGCGAGGTTCTACTGATTGGACCTCACTTTCTCTGGGTTCCCAAATTTTGCTGTGGAAGATATAAGCATCAGCACTCACCTGATGTCAGTTTCTAATAAACCAGATTTTCTTAAACTGAATCCTATTTCCTGGCTCTCATTGTTCTGCCTGCCCACATTCAGGTTTACATTTCTGCAAAGGGTTATTTTAGAAGAACCATGGCTTTGCCATAAAGGTTCTATCCAGAATAGTTACTACTTTCGGGGGCAAATGGCTCCTACTCCACTGTCCCATCTCACCATGGTGAGAGATGGTCATAGCACCCCTGCCCGCTTCCTGACCACATGAGTGGGCACAATCTGGGCCAATGGTTCCACCATTTCCCTTGGCCACAGTGATGGGTCCAGGGATAGCTCTGGGTCTGAAGTCAAGGCCAGTCAGAGAAATAGGATAAGACTCTCACAGTGACTGTCAGACTGGGCTAAGGGCCCTAGATCCATTTATGTCTGAAACCAGCCTGCTCTATCCTTCCCATGGCTTGGTTAAATAAGGCAGTTTGTGTCATTCTTTGGCTTAAGAAAAAAATAGTTTGATTTCTCTATAACCTGACAAAGTCCTGCTCTTCATGCTTTTAAGAAAAAGTTCTCAGTTCGTTCTACATATTAAATTTACTCACTCATAGAATAGTGATGGAATATCTCAGGTCCCTGGTACAGCTGTGAGGAGTGAACACAGTATCTCATCTCCTAATGTCTCTCCAACTGGTCACAACCACAGATGAGCACAAAGGCTTGGTTTTGCTGCTGGAAGGAGAGGAAAGACAAGATAGCAGAAGGAGTGTCAAGGCATCAGCACCTCCATCCGTGTGTACTAGATTCGATGGTCACTGGCTAGAGGACTAAAGACTGGAAGCTGCAGGACTCATTTTCACAAGAAAGTATGTTGGGCCCTGAGGCTCCTGCCTTCATGCCCAAGGGGCACAAGCTGTGACAGATTCAGAAAGGCTGTGGTATTTCCCATCTCTGCAGAGAACCCAGAGCCAATTCCCCAGGCATGCAACTGAAAGAGCACTTCACATGGAACTCCGTACTTGATCAATGCTTTGCAGCTGCAGACTTTAAATAACTTTTAAAGAAGAGGCCCCACATTTTTATTTTGCACTGGATCCTGCAAATTATATAGCCAGTCTTGATAGAACCAGCACTTGTTGGTGTCCCAGATGTTGTGAGGTAATAGCTTATATATGAAGAGCATCATTAGGAAGGTGATGGCAAAACTTCAACTCGTTTGGTAACCAGTGGAAATCAGAGAGTGATTGGAAGAGAGAAGAACGTGGAGGATGGCTGCTGATGGACTTCACTGTGGCTCCATGAGAGAGGTACTCTTTTGGAAGTTCCTAGAAAGTACTGGGGAGACTTGCTTGGGTTGAGTCAGGGAAATGGATTCTGATCCCACAATCAAGTTAGTGGGGGACTCAGAGCATTTAAATGGGGAAATAATATAAACACAACTCACATAGAAAAAAAGTCATTAGGGGCAGTCTGGAATCAGACTGCCTGGGGTCTCATTTCTGCTATTGCATAGCTGTGTGACCTTGGTCAAATTACCTAACCTCTCCGTGCTTCATTTCCCTCATCTATAAAACAAAACTAACATTGGTACCTATCTCATCACATTTTATTAAAAATTAGGTTGCATAATACATGCAAAGCAAGTAGCACAGTGTCTGCCACACACAAAGTAAATCTTTAATAAAAGTTAACTGTTATTAAAATTATACATACTTTGGGAACAAGTAATTCTAGGTGTGTGAAGAATTAGCCAATAAAAGTGTTAAGGATTATATGCCTTTTCCTATGAGCTAAGCAATGTTCTAAATCAGTGACACTCAAGACTTTTAGGTCTTAAGATGCCTTCACACTCTTAGAAATCATTGAGCTTCCCAGAGAGTTTTTGTTTATATGGCCTATCACAATCAACATTTGCCATGGTAGAAATTAAAACTGCGAAAGTTTTAATATGTTTATTTAAAAATTCATGCTAAAATAATAATAAATTAATAATAAATGACAGTGAATCCATTACATGTTAATATAAACAACATATGCCTATAAAAGGGTAACTATCATTTCCAAAACAAAAAATATTTAGTAAGAAGTACATTTTTAATGCCTAGCTGTAGAAAACAGCTACATTCTCATATCCTTCCCTGTGTTCAGTCTGTAATAATATGTTCTGGTTAAGGCAAGTATATGAGGAAAATCCAGTCCCACACGTGTGTACTTAGAAAAAATAAGAGTATTTTAAAAAGCTTTTCAGATAACTAAGGATTTTCTTCTTTGATACTACACCAAAACTCAACAAGTAATAAGTTTTTAAAGGTTACTACAATGTGGAATGTGAAATCATATTCAATAGACTTTTCATACTCTGCTACATTAAAATCCATTTGGTCTATCTTGCAATTTGAATAGACCTTTAATGCATGCATGGTTTTGTAACATCACACATTGGTCATATGGAAAATATTGACTTAGCAGGTTATGAAGATATTCCAGATACAGACATAGTTCATATCACCACCATTCTTATCGGAAAAGTATTTAAGCATGGGGAAGCTGTCAAGCTCACAGTGGCGGGTTCAACTTTTACAAAATTCTCATTTTTGCTTGAAAATAAGGATTTTATCATTGGCAACAAATACCACTTGCTGTTTTCCTTGCAGTGATATGCATTTTGCTCATTTTCAAAAAAAAATCAGCCAGATTCTGAGGTCTGAATTACCATAATTTGTCAATCATTCTTCCAAATAAAAATGTTTTATGAAAGCCATGTCCACTTCAACCATACAAGTGTTTTGCTAGAAACAACCATTGTGATACCTTATATAGCAGAAGTGCTATAAATACACTTCCCTTTTTATCACACAGAACATTAAAAAATCAAGATTTAATAAAATTAAGAAATGTTACTACTTCATCAAGGCTGTTCTTAAGTTTCATTTTTCCCCCCGCAAGTGGTGCAGAATACCAAGACTGCTAGCACAGTTGGTGCCACCACTTGTCATACTAAGGCATCACTGTCTACCCAGCATTGATCTTGCACCATTATTCCAAAAGTCAACTAAGTGAAAAGGCAAATTACTTCTTAATACTTTTATGAACATACTTTTGATTTTGTGGATCCTAGGTAGCTGAGGCCCTTTGGAATCATCAGAATAACTCTATAACATGGCTGTTATTATCCCCATTTTATAAATAAGAAAATTGAAGCAAAGTCAGCTTACTTAAGATCATACAGCCACCAAGAAGGACCAGGATTTAGCTGGAGTGTGTGCTCCTAACCACTATAATGAAATAAAGGCGTGGTTGTTATCTGCATATTTTACAACCACAGTTTTTTAAGACATTTGCTATGGTGATGAGAAAAAAGAAAAAGGACCTAAAGCAAGACAGACAAAGGAATAAAGAGAAAGATCAAAAAGAGGAAATTATCTCTGATGAAAGATTACCATTTATCCATGAGATTAAAATGCCTCCCTGGACACAGTCAGAACACAGCACACTTAAAATCTCATTGATTTACAATGCAATTTAGATTTTTTTTTGAAACGAGGTAATATAAGAACAAGTGTAAACTAAAAGCCTTGGAAGACAAACTTGGGTCAGCGTCAGAGTTCAAGGAGAAGGTGGTTACAACTGAGCCAGGTTCTCAAAGAGCAGTGCATTCCTTTCTCTTTAAAGGCAATTTATCAGGATTTATCCAAGCCTGTAAGAACAATCCCTTAAGATCATCCAATTTCCTTTCTTTCTAATTCCATACTTAGCAGAGCAACCTTCTGATAATTAATTTGGTTCCTCAGGTAAGTCAATACCAGGAAAGAGACTGATTGAGTTATTGTGCCGGCTACATCGCCTGCTGTAAATGAATAAATTGGTTTGTGGATTTATCAATCTACCTCCAAGAGTTCAGTTGGCAAACACCACTTTTCCTAGGGTGTCCTGTCATTTGACTTGCAGACCTGCAATGCTACGTGACCAAAGTGAGAAGGGCTCTTTTAAGACTTTTGTAATCCTGGCCATTCTTGTCATAGGAGGTACCACCTTGTGTTATGTCAAGAATATTAAAATGCACTCACTCCCTGAGTTGCCATGTTGACAAGCCCAGTTTTGAGTGGAGCTCCCTGGAATTGTATAATACGTGACCCTGCTTCCATTGTATATGAACTAAAAATGTATTTTGTGAAAAACAAACGGAAAGACTGTTTATTAAGCTAGTTATTTAGTTCTGAGTTACTCATTTGCCCAAAAGTTCCCAGCAATCATTATGTATAGCAGAGAATGCTGCCCTGACCACCCTATTTAAAAGTACAACTTTCACTGCCCACACCACCATGGACTCTACTTACTTCTCCTCCCCTGCCTTATTTTCTTTATGGAACTTATGAATATAAGATGCTGGTGCATGACAGGCAACTCCGGATTGGAGTTTAGCCCATGAAGGTTCTTGGCTTCACCCAGGAAACAATTCAAGGGTGAGCCAGTGGTAGAGTAGCAGAAAACAGCTTTATTGAAGCGACAGTATTATAGCTCCGGCAGTGTTACAGCTCCGTGACTGCTCCTGCAGAGCTGGGCTACCCCATGGGCAGTGTGCCAAGAGAAGCAGCTCAGGGCAGTTTTGCAGCCGTATTTACACTTACTTTTAATGACTTGTAGATTAAGGGCCAGTTGATGCAGAAATTTCCAGAGGAAAGGTGGTAACTTTTGGATCCTTGGGTCATTGCCATGGAAAGGGGTGGTAACTCCCGGGTGTTGCCATGGCAATGGTAAACTGACATGGCAGACGGGTGAGGTGTCTTATGGAAAGCTGTCCCATCGGGTCCCTGTTTTAACTAGTCTTAAGTTTAGTCTGGAGTCATCAGAACCCAGTCTCCAGACTAAAGTCCCGCCTCCCTCCTCAACACCATAGATCTAATTTATCTTGTTTATTGTCGTTCTCTTTTCACCATGAGGTCTGGTATTTTCGTGTTTTATCCATTACAGAAACCCCAGCACCTAGAACAGAATGGAACCTAGTAGATAGCTAACAAATATTGGTTGAATTAATAAATGCATTAATTTCAAGTGAATTTTTTGTTGCAATCATGAGGTTTTCTTTGTTTTTTGTTTTTTTTTTTTTTTTTTTAGTTTTTAGGTCTCAAATATTTTAGAGGTCCTCAAAATCTATCTAGACTGTAGGTACTCTGCTTTTAGGCGGGGCTCCTCCCCCAGCTTCCACCTTGTAGGCACAGAGTACTTGATACTCCTTCCTGGGGACAGCAGACTCTGCTGTTCTCCTCTCACGCCACCTTGAATCCCTCTTACAGTCTCTTGTGGGTCATATACCCACTTCCCCCCTTTCTTTGGGCTTTTTTCTACACCTGTGATTCTTTTTAAGGAGCTGCCGCAGGCTATGAGTGCTGCTTTGCTTACAGGGAAGATAACCAAAAGTGCCTGGGAGTTTATGCCTCTTCCAGTGGCTCTTAGCCAGGGACCAATGGTAGGAGGAGTATGAAAGCCCACTTGTTTTGCTGCCAGTTGAGAAAACAATCTGGGGTGAGATTTATACTCCTGAGCTCCCCACAGGATCAGGCGGAGGCTGAGATTTGCCTGAAGTCACATCTTGCCTGGCTTCTTTCCCTTCCCTGGGCTGCTTCTCCCATCACCCTACACAATTCTTCTGGGGGAACATTCTCAGTAAATCCTTGCCCATGAATCCTCATCTCAGGTTCTACCACTGGAGAATCTGACCTGGCACCGCCACAGCAGCCTCATGCAACATGTGCTTAATTTCCTTAGGATGAAGTTCACTATGGCTGCTGCTGCTGCTGCCCACACACCCAAGAATCCAGGTAGGACCAGGTACCTCCTTCGTGTTCTTCATGGAGCGAATGGCCTTCCGGGTGCACAGCCATCCCCAGACAAATACCTGAGGGGAGGGAGAAATAACGGGATGAAACAGTTTTTAAAATGACCACATGATGCTCAGAAGCACAAAGGCTGGAAAATAGTGCCAAAACATTGAGAAATGGGTTTCAGCTAAACTCACCTACACATTTATTATGCGACCCTAGACAAGCCTCCATTTGATCAACTCCAGCTATCTTGCCCCCTAAGTTCAAGCCTGTGTTGGGCTTTTGATTCTCCCAAAGAAAATTATACCACTGCAATAGCTCTTGTTTCCAGCCTGCTTGTTTGAATTAAAGCTTTGCGGCATTTTAGTTTATGGTGTCTCTGGGGAGGAGTGAATATGTCAGTGTAATTAACTCATCTGATGAGAGAGGTCTTGTTTATTTCCCCTACAAAATAACAGGTGGTGGTTGAGCTCCAATACATTATGGTGATATGAAACGCATTTAGAATAAATCACATTAAATAAATAGGGAAACAAAATGATTTCGAGGTACATTTTTTATTGTTTTAAATTAAGTTTTGAAAGTGAACAGCTGCATACCAAAAAGCCACACAACTGCTACCCACCTCCAATCTGCTTCTTTGAGAAAGGGTTAATGGCATTTTTAGGTTCAGCTGACTAGGACTACTAGAAACTTGAGTATTCTCAAATTATTATCCAGTCACTGGCTTTCTGAGCACCCTCTTTTCGCATGGGACGTGGCAGTCTAATCAACTTGAGTGATCCGTTAAAAAAACCACATGCATTTCATTTCACAAAATCCACAGTGGCATACATTTCAGAAACATGTAAGAGTAACCCCATGTGCTGGGCATTAAGTAAATTAAAACAAATACGGAAGAGTCTTTGCTATGGGAAGTTCACAGTCTAAAGAAATATTGTAAATGAAAAGGCATTTCCAGGTATTAAAATTGTAAAGAATGTTATTCCTTCCTCCAAAAACTTTTTTTTTCTCTCTGAGGTGGAGTCTCACTCTGTCGCCCAGGCTGGAGTGCAGTGGCATGATCTTGGCTCGCTGCAACCTCTGCCTCCTGGGTTCAAGCGATTCTTGTGCCCCAGCCTCCCAAGTAGCTGGGTCTACGGGCATGCACCACCACCCCTGGCTAATTTTTGTAATTTTTGGAGAGAGGGGGTTTCACCATGTTAGCCGGCCTGGTCTGGAACTCCTGACCTCAAGTGATCTGCCAATCTCAGCCTCCCAAAATGCTGGGATTATGGATGTGAGCCACTGTGCCCGGCCAACCTGCAAAAACTTAATGTGACTTCAGAAATTGATTTTTCTTTTTTACAATTAAGTGAATCAAGATCCTAGAAAGCAAGAACAAAAAATAAATTCAGCAAACCAGAAATGATGAAGAATTCCTGATGTGGTTCAAGGTGAGAATATTTGATTGGAGCTGTGGAGATACTAGGCAGAGACAACCTGTGAGAATATGGTGTGAGAATATAGGAAAAGGGGAAGGAGAAGGTAGAGGGGAGGCACCGAGGAGATGAGGAGGGGTAGAGGGAAAAAGAATGCAGAAAGCAAAGAAGGAAGGGAAAGAAGGTAAAAGTGAGAGGAAAGAAGAAGGTGGTGAAGGAAGGAGAGAAAGGGGGAGTGGAAAAGAAAAAAGAAAAGAGGTAAGTACTTGGAAAGATTGAATGGGTGGAAAAAGGAAGCAAAAGGGCCGGGAAAAAGGAGACAGGGTGGAGAAAGTGAGAAAGTCGAGCAAAGCTGGATCAGATGGATGAGGATAACATCATGACTTCCAGCACATAATAAAACTCCAGCCTCAGGATCTACAATCAGAAGGAACAAGAAGGGCCCTTATGAAACTGAATAAGGACCCTCAAAGATACTAGGTCCTAGACCCTGGAACCTGTAAATATTACCTTATATGGAAAAAAGGTCTTTGCAGATATTATTTAATTAAGGATCTTGGGATGAGGAGATGATCCTGGCTCACGGTGATGCAAAAAAATAATTTTAAAGGCATAGAATATAGATCCAAAATTTCCAGCGTTTATCAAGAACGAGTTCTAGAAGGAAAGAAGAAAATTATATAACAAATAATCATAATAAAAGAAAATGTTCTAGAGCTGAAGAATAAGAAGTGTCTGTAAATTGAATGGGGCCTTTGAACATTAAGCAACAGAAAAACTGATGGCAATAAAAGACCCACCCCTATAAACAGTGTGATAAAATGTCAGAACAAAATCCAAAGATAAAAACCTGAAAATAGAAAAAGCTAAAGTCATTTCCTTTTAAAGGCTAAAGTTCTGATTGTCTTTAGCTATCATTGTGGGCTAGATAACATTGTAAACTAGAAGACAGTGGATCTGATCAAACAGGTGCTTGACTATTTGCTAACACGTAAGAAATCAGAAACCTTACCATCCACAGAGTCTCTTTGAGTTCCTTGAAGATACACCACAGGAAAATTACCAAAGCATCTATGGTAGAAGAAAATGACATACAAGAAAGGGTAGAAAACAAGTAACCAGTAAAATATAAGGTCAAATTGTGGAATCAAAACAAAAAAAGCAGCTGAATACAAAGAAACAGAGAGTAGAACAGTGGTTACAGGAGCAAGGAGGAGAAGGATATGAGAGCTTGTAAGTCAAAGGGTACAAACTTGCAAGTAGATAGGGGGAATAAGTCTAGATATCTAATGAACAGCATAAGGACTATAGTTAATAATATTGTATACTAAAATTTTTCTAAGAGAGTAGATTTTAGGTGCTCTTACCAAAAAAAAGAGACAAATAAGGAAGGGGATGGATATGTTAATCTACTTACCCGTAGTGATCATTTCACTATGTAATGTATATCAAAACATCATGTTGTACTCCTCAAATATATACAACAAAAATAATAGTGAAAATGTATAAAAACCTTATAAAAGGAAAAAAAAGAAATAGACCTTTAAAGAAGGCAGAATTAATACAACCTCTTCATTCACACTTTGATAAGCTTCTAAAGTGTGAATAGTTTTAATGTGATTCTGGAATTGAAATTTCAAAAGGTCACTGTATCATAGATAAGGAAGTGAGAATGGAGAGGAGTGAAACATACTAACGTTTCTTTCCTGCTCAGAGGATACTGACTGACTCAAGATACACTGGGTAGATAATTTTCCATGTATGTGATTTAAAGTGTACATATAAATGTCAAAACATAGAAATAAGATATAAAACTGTGAAACTACTATATAAACACAAAAATAAGTAAATCCAATCCACTGATAACAGTCAAGTTAAAAAAAAATGTACCTAGCAAAGGAAAGATACCAATGCAATGGTATATAGATGTTCAATTAATAAATATAAATGAGTTAAATTTAGTTATAGAATGTTAGATAATTTTTAAACGATAAATATTTTAATATTACAAAATATTATTCAGTATGAGTGAGAAATAGGGCAATATGGACAAACATAAGACCAAAAGAAGTATTTTTAAGATGGCAGAGATTTTGGTCAAGTTAAAATGCTGAGGAGAAGAAATTGATAGAGGGGAATGAGATGAGGAAGAGGTGATTTATAAATTGATATCTCTGAAAGGTAGGATTGACTGGATCCAGAGCCAGATGAAGGGATATACCTCAAAGAAAAACAAAAACAAAAGAAGCTTCCAGGTTATTCAGATTTTTCTATATGTTGTTTATAAGCTGTCACTGAGCGTCAATAACCAAGGTTTCTCTATTATCACCATGGTGGGAGGATTCTTTATAAAAACACATTTTTTGTTAAAATATTGTGAATATTTATTATTATGGAGTTAAAAAACAAAGATTATAAAGAAGATTTTTAAAACTTCCTAAAACACCATCTTCCAACTTTTTTCCACTGCTATTTTAGTTAAAAAATAATGTTTCGATTATTCTTTTTTATGACCAGTGTTGCCAAATACTACCTGTTTTTTGCTTTCTTTATGTATGATCTTTCCACTGAACAACTAGAAATACAGCTTTTGTGATGGGAAAGGAGCCAGAACTTAATTTTAATAAATCGTAATTCTGCTTGATTATTAAAAAGCATTTGTATGAAAAAGTACATTTCCAGTTTAGCCCACATGGTCTTCCCCAATTTCTACAGACAATTCCTTGATAACATGGTTCTCTTTCCAAGGAGCCCTACTACCTCTAGAATGGAGATGAGGGTAGGTTCAAAGACGTACAAGGTTAGAGGCAAGTCCTCACACCCTGGAAGTCTCATAAATGAACAGCAATGGTAGATAGTGATTGAGAATATGGACCCTGGAGCCAAACCTTCTGTTTTTCAATCCAAGTTCTGCCATTTATGAGATCTGCAGTCTTAAATGGCATAATGATCTTCTCCACGCCTCAGTGTTCTCATCTGCAAGATGGGGTGGGTGTGTAAAAATACCCTGTACATCATAGGGGTGTCTAGAGATTTTAGTGTATTGATGAATATTAAATGCTTGGTAACAAGAGTGTCTAATACAGACAGTAAGCATTATTTAAACATTAGCTTGCATCATAAAATTATTTCCTAACTGTTGGGTTTCCCTGAGAGTACCCGGTCTTGATGAGTCTTTCTCTTGTGTGAAATTTCACGTTTATACTAGCAAAGTTCTGAGTTTCTACTCTATGCCAGGCCCTGTACTAAGTGCTTTTATGAGCAGGGTCTTTATTTGATCATTCATGTAAGAACTATTAATATTTATTCAGTCCCTTCTTTGTATTAAGAAACATTATGTCCAGAAATATTATAGTGAAGAAAATCAGGGATTATCTCAAGTTCACTTACAATAGACAAATAATTCCTCATTTAATTCTCACAACGGTCCCATCAGGAAGATACCATTGTACCATTTTGCAAATGAAGTATTTGAGTATCACAAGGGCCAAAGGGCCCAGGCCTGTTAATAGCTGAGTCTGGCTCCAGAGCTCACCGTCTTCAGCATTTTTTAAATACTATTGGTGGTGATGGGCTCTCTGGGCTGGTTGTGGCTGGCAGAGAATCACATTTGTCTCACGCCTGGTTGATAGAGGGACTTTCAGCTGCCTCCCTAAATGCCCTGCCCTCAGGATCACCTGGACCCTTATTGCCCATGGTATTGACCTGCCTCTACTCAGGAAATGGCCTGATTAACCAGAAGCCCATGCCAATGGCCAAATCCTCAGCAAGGGTTTGATCATATTTTCTCCTCAATCCCTCAGCATGGGAGAACCCCAACAATTGGGCTGTTGAGGAAATGTATGTCATGCATTTTTCTTTTGATTCCTCATGCCTTTTGAGAACCTCTTTTCAACTGTTCAGTCAACTTCCTGGTTGGGCTAATCTTCACCTGCTATATCCTGTTGTGGTCACTTCTGGTACCCAGATACCTGTCCTAGTACTCCAGAAAACTGGTTGAAGCTGGACACTCTCTGGAAAACCCAGCAACAAAAAAAGACTAGAAGCCTCAGGGCTGATACCAACAAAACACTTCCCTCTGTCATTTTTATTGAGGACATGGTATACTCAGTCTGCATGGTGGCATACCTCCAAATTCTACAGGATTTGAAGTTTTGAATAATCCCAGGTATTAGTTGAATCCTGCCTCTACCATGTACCTGCTCTGTGACCCTGGACCAGTTCCTTAGAATCTCTTGCCCTGCTTTTGTATGTGTCATGTATAACCTTTAGATCAGTGAAACAGTTCCCAACTCATATGGTTATCATAAGCAAAGAGATGTACTAAGTTAAACATTAATACAGTGCTTAACAAAGAATATGTCCAATAATAATAATAATCTCATTATAATTATTATTTATTTTGGCCATTTAGATCTGGGACCATGCAAAATATGGTCTCAATGGTACTTTCATTCCTGGAAAAGCTATCCCTCCTTACACACACACAGAACGTCTTTTCAACTCATAGTATAGCTAAAATGTAGTCACTTTTAAACAAAACAGAAAAATAAATATATTGAATAAAACATGATTTCTCATTTATTCTGAATGTTGACGTTTGAAGGAAAACATATAATCGAGGATGAAGAGACAGAGCAAGAAAGAGATGAGGTAGCAGTTTTTTTTTTTTTTTTTTTTTTTTTTTTTTTTTTTAGTTTTTAGGTCTCAAATATTTTAGAGGTCCTCAAAATCTATCTAGACTGTAGGTACTCTGCTTTTAGGCGGGGCTCCTCCCCCAGCTTCCACCTTGTAGGCACAGAGTACTTGATACTCCTTCCTGGGGACAGCAGACTCTGCTGTTCTCCTCTCACGCCACCTTGAATCCCTCTTACAGTCTCTTGTGGGTCATATACCCACTTCCCCCCTTTCTTTGGGCTTTTTTCTACACCTGTGATTCTTTTTAAGGAGCTGCCGCAGGCTATGAGTGCTGCTTTGCTTACAGGGAAGATAACCAAAAGTGCCTGGGAGTTTATGCCTCTTCCAGTGGCTCTTAGCCAGGGACCAATGGTAGGAGGAGTATGAAAGCCCACTTGTTTTGCTGCCAGTTGAGAAAACAATCTGGGGTGAGATTTATACTCCTGAGCTCCCCACAGGATCAGGCGGAGGCTGAGATTTGCCTGAAGTCACATCTTGCCTGGCTTCTTTCCCTTCCCTGGGCTGCTTCTCCCATCACCCTACACAATTCTTCTGGGGGAACATTCTCAGTAAATCCTTGCCCATGAATCCTCATCTCAGGTTCTACCACTGGAGAATCTGACCTGGCACCGCCACAGCAGCCTCATGCAACATGTGCTTAATTTCCTTAGGATGAAGTTCACTATGGCTGCTGCTGCTGCTGCCCACACACCCAAGAATCCAGGTAGGACCAGGTACCTCCTTCGTGTTCTTCATGGAGCGAATGGCCTTCCGGGTGCACAGCCATCCCCAGACAAATACCTGAGGGGAGGGAGAAATAACGGGATGAAACAGTTTTTAAAATGACCACATGATGCTCAGAAGCACAAAGGCTGGAAAATAGTGCCAAAACATTGAGAAATGGGTTTCAGCTAAACTCACCTACACATTTATTATGCGACCCTAGACAAGCCTCCATTTGATCAACTCCAGCTATCTTGCCCCCTAAGTTCAAGCCTGTGTTGGGCTTTTGATTCTCCCAAAGAAAATTATACCACTGCAATAGCTCTTGTTTCCAGCCTGCTTGTTTGAATTAAAGCTTTGCGGCATTTTAGTTTATGGTGTCTCTGGGGAGGAGTGAATATGTCAGTGTAATTAACTCATCTGATGAGAGAGGTCTTGTTTATTTCCCCTACAAAATAACAGGTGGTGGTTGAGCTCCAATACATTATGGTGATATGAAACGCATTTAGAATAAATCACATTAAATAAATAGGGAAACAAAATGATTTCGAGGTACATTTTTTATTGTTTTAAATTAAGTTTTGAAAGTGAACAGCTGCATACCAAAAAGCCACACAACTGCTACCCACCTCCAATCTGCTTCTTTGAGAAAGGGTTAATGGCATTTTTAGGTTCAGCTGACTAGGACTACTAGAAACTTGAGTATTCTCAAATTATTATCCAGTCACTGGCTTTCTGAGCACCCTCTTTTCGCATGGGACGTGGCAGTCTAATCAACTTGAGTGATCCGTTAAAAAAACCACATGCATTTCATTTCACAAAATCCACAGTGGCATACATTTCAGAAACATGTAAGAGTAACCCCATGTGCTGGGCATTAAGTAAATTAAAACAAATACGGAAGAGTCTTTGCTATGGGAAGTTCACAGTCTAAAGAAATATTGTAAATAAAAAGGCATTTCCAGGTATTAAAATTGTAAAGAATGTTATTCCTTCCTCCAAAAACTTTTTTTTTCTCTCTGAGGTGGAGTCTCACTCTGTCGCCCAGGCTGGAGTGCAGTGGCATGATCTTGGCTCGCTGCAACCTCTGCCTCCTGGGTTCAAGCGATTCTTGTGCCCCAGCCTCCCAAGTAGCTGGGTCTACGGGCATGCACCACCACCCCTGGCTAATTTTTGTAATTTTTGGAGAGAGGGGGTTTCACCATGTTAGCCGGCCTGGTCTGGAACTCCTGACCTCAAGTGATCTGCCAATCTCAGCCTCCCAAAATGCTGGGATTATGGATGTGAGCCACTGTGCCCGGCCAACCTGCAAAAACTTAATGTGACTTCAGAAATTGATTTTTCTTTTTTACAATTAAGTGAATCAAGATCCTAGAAAGCAAGAACAAAAAATAAATTCAGCAAACCAGAAATGATGAAGAATTCCTGATGTGGTTCAAGGTGAGAATATTTGATTGGAGCTGTGGAGATACTAGGCAGAGACAACCTGTGAGAATATGGTGTGAGAATATAGGAAAAGGGGAAGGAGAAGGTAGAGGGGAGGCACCGAGGAGATGAGGAGGGGTAGAGGGAAAAAGAATGCAGAAAGCAAAGAAGGAAGGGAAAGAAGGTAAAAGTGAGAGGAAAGAAGAAGGTGGTGAAGGAAGGAGAGAAAGGGGGAGTGGAAAAGAAAAAAGAAAAGAGGTAAGTACTTGGAAAGATTGAATGGGTGGAAAAAGGAAGCAAAAGGGCCGGGAAAAAGGAGACAGGGTGGAGAAAGTGAGAAAGTCGAGCAAAGCTGGATCAGATGGATGAGGATAACATCATGACTTCCAGCACATAATAAAACTCCAGCCTCAGGATCTACAATCAGAAGGAACAAGAAGGGCCCTTATGAAACTGAATAAGGACCCTCAAAGATACTAGGTCCTAGACCCTGGAACCTGTAAATATTACCTTATATGGAAAAAAGGTCTTTGCAGATATTATTTAATTAAGGATCTTGGGATGAGGAGATGATCCTGGCTCACGGTGATGCAAAAAAATAATTTTAAAGGCATAGAATATAGATCCAAAATTTCCAGCGTTTATCAAGAACGAGTTCTAGAAGGAAAGAAGAAAATTATATAACAAATAATCATAATAAAAGAAAATGTTCTAGAGCTGAAGAATAAGAAGTGTCTGTAAATTGAATGGGGCCTTTGAACATTAAGCAACAGAAAAACTGATGGCAATAAAAGACCCACCCCTATAAACAGTGTGATAAAATGTCAGAACAAAATCCAAAGATAAAAACCTGAAAATAGAAAAAGCTAAAGTCATTTCCTTTTAAAGGCTAAAGTTCTGATTGTCTTTAGCTATCATTGTGGGCTAGATAACATTGTAAACTAGAAGACAGTGGATCTGATCAAACAGGTGCTTGACTATTTGCTAACACGTAAGAAATCAGAAACCTTACCATCCACAGAGTCTCTTTGAGTTCCTTGAAGATACACCACAGGAAAATTACCAAAGCATCTATGGTAGAAGAAAATGACATACAAGAAAGGGTAGAAAACAAGTAACCAGTAAAATATAAGGTCAAATTGTGGAATCAAAACAAAAAAAGCAGCTGAATACAAAGAAACAGAGAGTAGAACAGTGGTTACAGGAGCAAGGAGGAGAAGGAAATGAGAGCTTGTAAGTCAAAGGGTACAAACTTGCAAGTAGATAGGGGGAATAAGTCTAGATATCTAATGAACAGCATAAGGACTATAGTTAATAATATTGTATACTAAAATTTTTCTAAGAGAGTAGATTTTAGGTGCTCTTACCAAAAAAAAGAGACAAATAAGGAAGGGGATGGATATGTTAATCTACTTACCCGTAGTGATCATTTCACTATGTAATGTATATCAAAACATCATGTTGTACTCCTCAAATATATACAACAAAAATAATAGTGAAAATGTATAAAAACCTTATAAAAGGAAAAAAAAGAAATAGACCTTTAAAGAAGGCAGAATTAATACAACCTCTTCATTCACACTTTGATAAGCTTCTAAAGTGTGAATAGTTTTAATGTGATTCTGGAATTGAAATTTCAAAAGGTCACTGTATCATAGATAAGGAAGTGAGAATGGAGAGGAGTGAAACATACTAACGTTTCTTTCCTGCTCAGAGGATACTGACTGACTCAAGATACACTGGGTAGATAATTTTCCATGTATGTGATTTAAAGTGTACATATAAATGTCAAAACATAGAAATAAGATATAAAACTGTGAAACTACTATATAAACACAAAAATAAGTAAATCCAATCCACTGATAACAGTCAAGTTAAAAAAAAATGTACCTAGCAAAGGAAAGATACCAATGCAATGGTATATAGATGTTCAATTAATAAATATAAATGAGTTAAATTTAGTTATAGAATGTTAGATAATTTTTAAACGATAAATATTTTAATATTACAAAATATTATTCAGTATGAGTGAGAAATAGGGCAATATGGACAAACATAAGACCAAAAGAAGTATTTTTAAGATGGCAGAGATTTTGGTCAAGTTAAAATGCTGAGGAGAAGAAATTGATAGAGGGGAATGAGATGAGGAAGAGGTGATTTATAAATTGATATCTCTGAAAGGTAGGATTGACTGGATCCAGAGCCAGATGAAGGGATATACCTCAAAGAAAAACAAAAACAAAAGAAGCTTCCAGGTTATTCAGATTTTTCTATATGTTGTTTATAAGCTGTCACTGAGCGTCAATAACCAAGGTTTCTCTATTATCACCATGGTGGGAGGATTCTTTATAAAAACACATTTTTTGTTAAAATATTGTGAATATTTATTATTATGGAGTTAAAAAACAAAGATTATAAAGAAGATTTTTAAAACTTCCTAAAACACCATCTTCCAACTTTTTTCCACTGCTATTTTAGTTAAAAAATAATGTTTCGATTATTCTTTTTTATGACCAGTGTTGCCAAATACTACCTGTTTTTTGCTTTCTTTATGTATGATCTTTCCACTGAACAACTAGAAATACAGCTTTTGTGATGGGAAAGGAGCCA
>NW_012114666.1:6388388-6398748 GCF_000951035.1 Colobus angolensis palliatus
GGATGGTCTCGATCTCCTGACCTCGTGATCCGCCCGTCTCGGCCTCCCAAAGTGCTGGGATTACAGGCTTGAGCCACCGCACCCGGCCGAGGCAGCAGTTTTATAGGGCCTTGCTACTCAGTATGGTCCACAGATCAGCCTCATTAACATCACCAGGAGCTCCTAAGAAAAGCAAAAGTCCAGGCTCATCCTAGTCCTAATGAATCAAAATCTGTATTTCAAATGATCCCAGCTAATGCCTACCCACTTTAAGGTATACACTTAGCAGCACTGTCCAGGGCTTAAAGCTGGTGGTGCTGGCTCTTCATGAAGTCAATTTTCACTTTGGAAAGTCTAGGTGACCTTTTTCTCGATGTGTGCCTCTTAGTACAACTTTTTTACTTACCAGTAATAATGAAAACATTTTTTAAAGTTCAAAAATTAAAATAGAGACAATGTTGGTGAGGAGAAAGAGAGGGACAGAGACTGAGACAAACAGATCAAGACAGATTTTCCTAAATGACTGCATTACAAGTCTCAGAGGCTACAGTGCTTGGGCTCTGGTTGCCAAGCAGACTAGCTGCAGTGCTGAGATTGGACAACATTGGTTTCAGTTCAGGTCCTGCATTTCTTCTAAATCCTATGGTGGCCATGAAAAGATGATCCAAAGAGGATGTTTCCTTATAAATCGGTGGTGATCCAGGCTTGACTCAAATGGATACTTGCACTGGATTTTGAAGAAAAGGAAGAACAGAAAAGAAGGAAAGAACACAGGATTTGGAGTCAGAGTCTTGAGTTCAATTCCACTAATACCATCGACTCACTGGTGGGAAGTGTAGCACAGAACCAAGAGCCTAAGTGTCAGTTCAGGCCAGGATTCAATACTCAGTCCTCCACGGGCCAGTTTCAGAACATGGTTATTGTTAGGAAACCACCCTGCTGTGGTCTGAATGTTTGTGATCCTCAACATTCATCTATTGAAATGCTAATCTCCAGGGCGATGGTATTAGAAGGTAGGGTCTTTCAGGAAGTGATCTGGTCATGAGGGCAGAGCCCGCATAAATGGGACTCATATCCTTATCAAACAGGCCCAAGGGAGCTCATTTGCCCCTTCTGACGTGTGAGGACAAAGCAAGAAGGTGCCATGTGTGAACCAGATCCAGAGTCTGTTGATGGCTTGCTTGATCTTGGACTTTCCAGCCTCTAGAACTGTGAGAAACAAATTTCTGTTGTTTATAAGCTACCTGGTCTATGGCATTTTGTTATAGAAAAAGGAAAAAGTATTTTATTACTTTTCGTAAGTAAGATTCTTTACTGACAGTTATAGTAAGCTTCAACTATATAGAGTCCCATATGGTTGTTCTCACTGAAAAGAGATAAAAGAAGCATCATAAATACAGAAAGTGAAAAGGTATCTTTGTGAATCAGGAGTTACAAACCAGACAATTTGAATTGGATCTGGTTCAAAGACCTATTTTGTTGCTCTAAACATGAAAAAAACAATTAAATATCAGACTGCCGATAATAATACAGATTTTTGACTTCTTTTAAGGAAATTTGTTAATACTGAAACCACATTTCGGCAGTATAACTACCAAATGGCACTGACCTTGTCTTATCCCTACAGAGTTCAGCGAGACAGTACCCTCCAGTCTCTGTTTTCTTACATATGCCCGATTCACCCAGTTACTTTGGCTGATGAATCTTGAGAAGTATTTCAATTTGCAACCCCTGCCATAAATGAGAGACCTCTGTTAACCAATTTGCGGTGAGCTGGAGTGAGGTTCCTTCCCCACCATCCAGTCTGGAACCTAGACTCAAGGGACCAAGGTCCTCAGTTCATAATGGGCATGTTATACAATCACAATGCAGAACAGTTATCATTTCATTTAAAAGCAGTGACTGCTGGAATTACATTTCCCATGTAAAACAATAACACAATTCCCAGTTGATCAGCAAATAAATAAGAGAAAACAGCTTTGTAATTATTTCGACAGTGGTTGGGCTCAAAGAAACCCATCAAATCCCATTTCATGAGAGACAGCACTAAGCAGAATTGAGCAAACATTTTACCTGAGTCTAGTCCAACACATCCTGCTCCAAAGATGACTCCTATAATGAAAATCTGTCGTTTGCAAATGACTCATCATCTGAAAACTGTGCAGAAGATGCTGGAAACGCGGGTGATGCATGTGAAAATGAAATTAATCAATATGAAGATGAAGATCAGCAGTCTATCACAGCTGAGCTGTTTGATAATAATGAAACTGGGGAAACAGACAGGGCTCAAGAAACTCATGAAAGTGCAGGAAATGTCAACAGGAATTATGAATTTGTAGCTATTGCTAGAAATGGAGAAACAAGAGTAAGCAGACAAAAGAACAGTATTATGTCGAGAAACAACCCTGTCCATTTCTACCTCCCTTATCTAAGCCACCAGTGTTGCTCCTATGTATTATGACACTGGACTCCTTACTTGCCTGATCCACATCATGTTATCCTCACAGCAGCCAAAATAATCCTGTTGGAATGCAACCCACGTCAAGGCACCCCTCTACTCAGAATCGTCCACTGGCCTCTATGTCACTTGCCATAAAAGCCAACATCCCCACAATGACCAATGAGACCTGCGTCACTGGGATCCCCCTTCCTCCCATTGCCCCTTCACTTACTCCAGGCACACCAACCAGGAACACAATGTTCCCAAGACATGAGCCGTGGCTCCTTCTTGGAGCACTAACAGGTGCTCTTCCAAAGTTGCCTCTCTCAGGCAACCTCAGAACTTGTTCCCTCACTTCTTTACAATCTTTCCTCAAAAGACTTGTCTCAAGCCAGCCCTCCCTAGCCAACCTATCTGCAGTTACAACCCTCTTCTTATCCTAGCCAGAGAAATTCCCTACTTGCCACCCTCCTTCATTTTGTTCTTTAACATATTATTATCTCAAATACACATATTTTAGCCAAGCATCTGGTTTATTGTCTGCCTCACCTGTTAGACTACAAGCTCCAGGAGATCTGGAAGTTTTGCTTGTCTTATTTTCTGCTGCATCTCCAGTACCCAGATATGTACCTGCAATGCAGTAGATGCTTAATAAATATTTGTCAAATACATAACTATAATTCAGAGATGTACAGGAAAAGAATGATGATAGCAATGTGTAAAAGAGATTTGTTAAATTTGCCAGAAATATGTCCAGGTAACAGCCTCCAGCCTCTCCCAGAAGATTTGTAAAGGTGGTGAGACAACACCAATCTTCTCCCAAGTGAACAGATAAAACGAAGGTTCTGGGACCACTAGAGCTGAACACTCTTCCTGCACTGGTGGTATCCTGGTCCTTTTTTCCCCTCTAGGGTAGTTATATGGTGACTCCCAGCCTGAAATCACCAGTCAGTCTCTTTCTCTCCCATTTCTTTATCAATAATCAAAATGGATTGATTTGCAATTCAATTCAACAAACATTTATTTACTGAATTGAATTTGCAAGTGCATTAAGGCTTCAATGTGACATAAAGGGAAAATTGTTAAGTTACTCTTACAATGAGTTTTACTTCCACTTATTTATGAAGATTAATGATAAATATTTGGCATCAATCTGATTGCTTTTTATTTGCACGTCTTATGTAACAACCACTGATGGTAATTCGGCAATATTTGATGTCTATCTGCAAAACTACAGCAAAGGGTATGAATTAGGAAATGGTGCATTTGCAAGATGGCCATTCTCAAAATTTATTATCAGCATCTGAATGGGTCCTCCTCCTGTATCTAGAAAACTGATCCTCTTATAAGGTACTTCACTGCTTCAAGATAGACCACTGGACCACAGAGGAAAGGACATACTTGGTAACAGCCATACACCTAAGCTGGTATATATTTTGCATGGAGTCTCACTCTATTGCCCAGGCTAGAGTGCAGTGGCATGACCTCTGCTCACTGCAACCTCCTTCTCCTGGGTTCAAGCGATTCTCCTGCCTTAGCCTCCTGAGTGGCTGAAATTACAGGCATACACCACCACACCCAGCTAAGTTTTGTGTTTTTAGTAGAGACAGGGTTTCACCATGTTGGCCAGGTTGGTCTCAAACTCCTGACCTCAAGTGATCCACCCACCTCGGCCTTTCAAAATGCTAGGATTACAGGCATGAGTCACTGCACCCAGCCAGTAAGTATATTTTTCATTATCCTTGTCCTTCCTTCAACTTAGAGGAGATATCTCAAAGGTCCAAGAAGCCCCGCTGATAAATAATCATGCTGTGTCTGAGTGCATTGTTTGCTTCCACAATATTCTACAGAAGTGTTTCTCAACCTCAGCACTATTGACTATTGGAGATGAAAATTTTTGTTGTGAGAGTCTGTCCTGGGCATTGCAGGATGGTTAGCAGCATCTTTGGCCTCTACCCACTAGATGCCAGCAGTACCCTCCTCCCAATCAAAACATGTCTCCAGACATTGCCAAATGTTTTCTGGAGGGCAAAATTGTCCTCAGTTGAGACCACTGTTGTAGAATGAGTCTTTCCACAAATTGAATTATGTTTTCAGCACCCACTGAAAATAGTACATAATTAGGCCCTATGAATGTATCACCGTGGTGTGTCTTATAGTCATCCCCTCCTCTTCTCATGTATTATCTTACCATACTTCAGGGTCTTCGGAGTGTCCTAATCAGAGAGCAATTTAGTTGTTAAAAAAAAAATAGAAATCCACTTAATTTAACCAAGTAAGGAATTATATATCCTAAGCATGCACAAGAACTTCTCAGACCAGAAAAGACAGAGTGAAGACTTACAGGACTTATAATGTAGACAAGTAGTCAACTCTTCTTCTCTCTCCCTCCTCCTTTCTTTCACTCCCCTCTTATCATTTGTCCTTCACATAATAGCAAGAGTGATCCATTTAAAATATAAATCTGGACTAGGCACAGTGGCTCACGCCTGCAATCCCAGCACTTTGGGAGGCCGAGGCGAGCAGATCACTTGAGGCCAGGAGTTTGAGACCAGCCTGGCCATGATGGTGAAATCCTGTCTCTACTAAAAAATATATATAAAAATTAGCTGGGCATGGTGTCATGCACCTGTAATCTCAGCTACTCAGGAGGGTGAGGCAGAAGAATCACTTGAACCTGGGAGGAAGAGGATGCAGTGAGCCGAGATTGCCCCACTGCACTCCAGCCTGGGTGACAGAGTGAGACTCTGTCTCAAGAAAAACAAACAAACAAAAATCACATCTATATAAATCTGGTCATGTTATTCCATGGTTTTCCATCATGCTTTAAATAAAATCACCATGATGACAGTGATCTTCTGATATGGCCACTGCTTATGTCTCAGAACTTACAACTCTCTCCCTCCCTCTCACTTCTATAGCCACATAAGCTTTCTTGTCCCGCTATATATGCTCACATCCCATGGATCTGCACCTGCTCCCTCTGCCTGCAATGTCTTTTCCCCAGATAGCCCTGTGGCTCACTCTCTCATTTTATTTAAGTTTCTATTCAAGTAGTATCTTCTAATAGATATCTTCTGCAGCTATTCTGTCTAAAGTAGCAAGGTCCCCTGCCTCCAGTTCCTACCTATTCTCTATCTCCTTATTCTCTTACCCTTTCTTCATTGCCTTTAACTCTGTAACATAATTTCAGATGGCGTTATTTATTTATTTTCTTCCTCTCACCTCAATTAAGCACATTCTGGGAGGTTAGGCCACTCCACTCTCATAATTTCAAAGCCTAAAACAGACGATGGCATTTTAGTAGGTTCTCAGTTAATGTTTGTCAAGTGAATGAAGGTACATCTCATTCTGTATTCTTTGAGGAGGGACTCATATGTTCAACACACTTACAGGTAACCCATCACAGATAGTCCAAAATGGCAGCCTTAAACCTTGAGTCTATGAAGTGAAACTTGAGCTTCACTCTAGTTAATTAATCCAGTCTCAGTATCGCTCTAAATTTGGAGGAAGAAACTGTCTTTTATAGTCAGTCTTGGCTGGGTGTCCATTCCTTGTTCAAGCAGCTGACATCAGAGATCAGGCTTCAAGGCTAAAGCTCTTAAGCCATAAATAGGGCAGATTCTCTAAGGAAAAGGAATAGAATGGGCTAAGATGCTCAAATATTAGGTATTGGGTATTTTAACCTCATCCTCCCCTCCACTATCAATACTCTAAGACTTTCCTGACTGCTAATTTTCAGGGAGCCAGGAAATAAAACCCCTTCACAGAGTGAAAACTCAAGAGTTATGTTGTCAAGAAAAAATGGCTAAGGTAATACATAGGCCAGAAACCATGGCAAGCAGATGCTAACCCCAACCTATAATTTGCTCATAACTAAGAGTTTTAATCTTGAGATCAAAGTCAAATGCCAAGATCAAAGTCAAAGGAATCTAACTGAGGAGAAGAATGTAAAGTAATCTCAAAGACCATGAAGGCAAGAAGAAAGTATGTCCCAATTAGAAATCAGATGCAGCCCAGGTTGCAGTATGGTTGGGTATACACATGGGAACGTGTATTGGGGGAGAGAAGGGAACATTGACACTCAAAGATTTAAGAGAGGCAGGAAGAAATAAGCATGTGGGCTTCTATGCTTGGAATATGCCCCTCCTTCACGCGCGGTGGCTCATGCCTATAATCCCAGCACTTTGGGAGGCCAAGGTGGGCATATCACTTGAGATCAGGAATTCAGGAACAGCCTGGCCAACATGGTGAAACCCCGTCTCTACTAAAAAAGTACAAAAACTAGCTGGGCATGGTGGCACGTGCCTATAATCCCGGCTACTCACGAGGCTGAGGCACAAGAATTGCTTGAACCCAGGAGGCAGAGGTTGCAGTGAGCTGAGATCACGTCACTGCGCTCCAACCTGGGTGACAAGAGCAAGACTCCATCTAAAAAATAAAAAGAAAAAGAATATGTCCCTCAAAGTTCATGTGCTGGAAATTTAATTCCTTCTGTGACAGTTTTGAGAGGTAGGGTGGTTTTAAGAGCTGATTAGGTCATGAAGGCTCTTCCTTCATTAAGGGATTAATGTTATTTTCATGGGAGTGGGTTTAGAATCACAAGAGTGAGCTCGTTATAAAAGTAAGTTTGACCCCTTTTCCTCCCTCAAATGCTCTCTCTCACCCTTGTGGATACTTTCAACCATGTTATGATATGGCAAGAAGGCTCTCATCAGATGCCAGCACCATGCTCTTGGACTTCAAAACCTCAATACCCATGAGCCACATCAATGACTGTTCATTATAAATTACCCAGCTTGTGGTATTCTGTTATAGTAGCACAGAGCAGACAAAGACATGGATTGAGCATGAGGAAATAGGTAAGAAATTGAATTCTTACCTATTATTTGATAAGAAAGTCTTTCACAAGAGGGTAGACAGAGCAGTACCCTTTAGCAGCAGATCAACTAGGATGAGCTCTGATTGCTGGAAAGGATGTCCACATACTGCCTTAGGATTATAGGCCTTTCTAGTGTGAGATGTGTGCTCTGTACCAAACAAAAGGCTGAGCTCAGCAGCAGGCAGTGATTGCAATTGGGCGCTAGGCTCAGGAGATTTCTCATGGTCTTAATAACCAGCTTCCATCATGAGCCAATCCATCATGTACACTATTTCCATGTTAATGTTGTTAAAATGACACTAACAGCATGTCACTCCTTTGTTCAGAAGCCATCAGTGACTCATTGATGCCTAGTGGATGAAGTACAAATGTCTCAATCCTGCACTTACAACTTTCCATAATTTACACTAAAGAGTTCATTGTACAAGAACCAAAGAATGCAGGACTGGGCATGATGGGTTAAATTGTGTCCTCCAAAAAAAGATATGCTGAATTTCTAACCCCCAGAATCTCAGAATGTGACCTTATTTGGAAATAGGGTCTTCGCAAATTCATGTAAGTTGAGATGAGGTTATTAGAATGGGTTCCAACCCAATACTACTGATGTCTTCATAAAAAGGGGGAAATTTGGACATAGACAGCACAGAGAGAAGATTATGTGAAGACACATATAATCTTCATAGAGAGAAAATGGCTACGTGACAATGAAGGCAAAGAGAGGAGTGATGCATCTACCAAGCCAAGGAACACCAAGGGCTGCTGGCCTTGGTCTCAGAAGCTAGAAGACTCAAGGAAGGATTCTCTCCTAGAGCTGTCAGAGGGAACGTGATGCTGCTGACGCCTTGACTTCAGACTTCTAGCTTCCAGAACTGTGACAGAATTAATTGTTGTTGTTTTAAGCCATCTGGTTTATAATATTTTGTTAAAGCAGCCCTAGAAAACTAACATATTGAAAAAGGGGCATACCAGGATCTTCGATTTAATTTCACATGGGAGTACAGTGACCAACGTCTCAGTTTGCCTGGATTTTCTCACGAATTTTCCGTGATAAAACTGGGAAAGTCCCAAGCACACTGCGACAAGTTGGTCACCTTGTGTGGCAGCCTCCCCCCTTATAGGCAGAGTTCCAGAGAGGAAGTAAAGCAGCTTTCACAAAGTTCCTCTTTCAAGAGTCAAGTTAGGGAAAACTGTTAGGTAGGATATGGCAGCCTTAACCACAGGGGCAAGGAAATGTCAAGAGAGCTAAATATGAATTTAACATGAAGGTCCTAGAAATTACTATTAGTGAACTAGTCCCCACAGGAGCTACATCAGGAGAGAGATAAAACAAAGGGTAATTTCATCTTAGGGAGATGATGAGAAATAAAAATAGTCCATATTTGGCCCTCCTGGAGCAGATTCACCAAATGTTCCCCAGTATTGATATTTTTAAAAATTTGTATTTGTTTATAGAATAGGTAGAAAGATATCTTTTTAGTATGAATTTATTTCTTGTTAGGGTCAAGCACTTTCAAATATTAACTAACCACTTGTATTTCCTCGTGTGAATGGAGTATTTGCCCATGTTTCTCCCATAGGTTTTAGTTGTGAAAAATTGGTTCACATGAGTTCTTCAATAGTAAATATATTTACAATACATGTGCCACATATATTGCACATATCCATCCATGTTTATAGTATGCTTTTTTTTTTTTTGAGATGGAGTCTCTCTCTGTTGCCCAATCTGGAGTGCATTGACACAATCGCGGCTCACTGCAAGCTCCACCTCCCAGGTTCACGCCATTCTCCTGCCTCAGCCTCCTGAGTAGCTGGGACTACAGGTGCCTGCCACCACGCCCAGCTAATTTTTTGTATTTTTAGGAGAGACGGGGTTTCACCATGTTAGCCAGGATGGTCTCAATCTCCTGACCTCGTGATCTGCCCGCCTCGGCCTCCCAAAGTCCTGGGATTACAGGTGTGAGCCACCGCGCCCGGCCTATATAGTATGCTTTTTAATGTGGTCTATGTTCCTTTCAAAGTATAGAAAATTTATTTAAATTGTTGATGCTTCCTTTGTGATTTTAAACCATTTATTTTTAATATTGCTCTTAGGCAGTCCGTACCCACAATTTAAACTTGTTTTTAATTTTTAATAGATAATGGTAATATTTTATCCTTGGAAAGAGAGGAGCATAAGGTTAAAACACTCATCATTCCATTTCATTACAAGAAGTCATGTCATCTTCACTTACTGAACTAAATGGCTCTTGTTCTTCCTTCCTATGGCTGGCACAGCATAAACCAGTGCCTGGACTAGGGTGAGGGGAATAAGGTGCAAGGGCACCAAATGGAAGGATTAAATAGTAATTAGCTAATTAGTATGTTTATAAACATAAATGCAACACTAAAAATCCAAAGAGTGACAGAGGGTAACATGGGAAACAATGTTAGAAAAATAAGGAGGAGAGTAAGAAGAGAATGAAACAACTTTAAAAATTGGTATCAGACAAAATCAATGTGCAAAAATCACAAGTATTCTTATACACCAATAACACGCAAACAGAGAGCCAAACCATGAATGAACTCCCATTCACAATTGCTTCCAAGAGAATAAAACACCTACAAATCTAACTTACAAGGGATGCAAAGAACCTCTTCAAGGAGAACTACAAACCACTACTCAACAAAATAAAAGAGGACACAAACAAATGGAAGAATCAATGTTGTGAAAATGGCCATACTGCCCAAGGTAATTTATAGATTCAATGCCATCCCCATCAAGCTACCAATGACTTTCTTCACAGAATTGAAAAAAAACTACTTTAAAGTTCATATGGAACCAAAAAAGAGCCCGCGTTGCCAAGACATTCCAAAGCCAAAAGAACAAAGCTGAGGCATCATGCTACCTTACTTCAAACTATACTACAAGCCTGCAGTAACCAAAACAGCACAGTACTAGTACCAAAACTGGTACCAATGGAACAGAACAGAGCCCTCAAAAATAATACCACACATCTACAACCATCTGATCTTTGACAAACCTGACAAAAACAAGAAATGGGGAAAGGATTCCCTATTTA
>NW_012114666.1:6399097-6399394 GCF_000951035.1 Colobus angolensis palliatus
TATGTTTATTGTGGCACTATTCACAATAGCAAAGACTTGGAACCAACACAAACTTCCATCAATGATAGACTGGATTAAGAAAATGTGGCGCACACACACCATGGAATACTATGTAGCCATAAAAAAGGATGCGTTTATGTCCTTTGTAGGGACATAGATGAAGCTGGAAACCATAATTCTCAGCAAACTATTGCAAGGACAGAAAACCAAACACTGCATGTTCTCACTCATAGGTGGGAATTGAACAATGAGAACACTTGGACACAGGAAGGGGAACATGACACACTGGGGCCTGTC
>NW_012114666.1:6400264-6417903 GCF_000951035.1 Colobus angolensis palliatus
TTTCATTGAGGTGGGGTTGTGAGGATGAATTGAAAATTATTATTTCCTCATTAATTAATGCAATAGATACTGAAGAACCATATTAATTATTGCTCATTTTTATGTTATTTTGTACTTAGAGAACTTACCTGCTCAATCCCTATTTCACAGGTTTGCTATGTGATATCTTTGGCTGGAAGAAGTGAAAGAATGGTGCCTTGAAAAACTAAAAGTCAAGAGTCTTAATGGAATACAGTGCATATTCTATTCCTTCCTTATGCACTTGAAGAATTATCATTCTCAGTCCTCTGATAGACTGCAACTGCTCTCTGTCCTTCTGCACCTAGTATCCCAAATGTCAACATGGACTTGAGAGAGCTGGCTGTGAGCTTGCCTTCCACTCTCTGTACCACTGGGGTACCACAGAAAGACAGTTGGTCTTTGTCCTGTCTCCTGACACATATTTCTTAAGTTCCTTGTAATTTCCTGCGTGATAAGGGTGACAGGAGCATCTTTTGCTCAAATGAGGTGACTCTTGGTGGGTCCCTATATAGCTTCAGGATGGGGAATAGTTGCCAGAAAGACCAAGCCTTGATTAAAAGCATGGAACTTTTAGCTCCCAACCACAACCTCCAGGGAGGGGAAAAGGGCTAGAGATTGAGTCAGTCATCAACGGCCAATGATTTAATCAATCATGTCTACTTAGTTAGACCTGCATTGCAAACTCAAAATGACCAGGTTCAGAGAGCTTTCTGGCTGACAACCACATCCGTGTGCCAGGAGGGTGGGGCACCTGAACTCCATGAAGAGAGATGCTCCTGCACTCAGGACTCCTCTCAACTTTGCCCTATGTACCACTTTATCTGGCTACTCATCTTTATCCTTTATAATAAACCAGCAGAAGTAAGTTAAGTGGCTTCCTGAGTTCTGTGAGCCATCCTAGCAAACTGTCAAACCTGAGGAGAGAGTTGTGGGAACCCCCAGTCTATACAGCTGGTTGGTCAGAAGTATAGGTGACCTGGGATTTGCAACTGGTATCTGAAGTCAGGGCAGTCTTGTGGGGCTGAGCCCTTTAACTTGTTGAATCTGTTGCTAATTCCAAGTAGATGGTGTCAGAGATCAATTGAATTATTGGACACCCAGCTGGTGTTCAGAGAACTGGATAATTCATTGATGTGAAAAGAAACCTCTGATTTGGTGTCAGAAGCATTGTTAAGCAAAAACCGTTCACCTGCATAACTTCCCTCTTTTTGGGAATTCCCTTGCATAATTTCTGCCTTTGATAGCAGAGCTTAGTGGCTCTTTTGATCTCATCATCCAGAAGTACAAAGTTCACCTTTTAAAGGAGAATTAATTATATAAAATATTGTATTTTTAAATTATTTATGTAATTTCTCTTAAGTAAGATTTAACATGCATAGGGTAATATTAATTGATTTAATGTGGCTCATCTTTTGTTTTAAATTAAATTTCTCTAAAAATAATTTTTATGTATAAATTCCTTATAAGGTGTGTTTTTTTTTTATGTGCTCTCAACATTTATCAAAGACTAAATAATTCCCATTGACAAATGGTGTTTTTACTTTAAGCTGCACTTTCCTATAATGTGATTTCAACATATAGGAAAAACCAAATCATTCCATATATATTTTTCTATACACATAACCTTGATGTGTATAGAATCTAGGTGCTTGGAATTTAGGTTAACAAGATGGACGTAGCCTTTTACATCAGGATGTTTAGTATAGAGAGTGTGTTAGGAAATGACTTCCCTCTTCTGGCCTAGAAGTTCTGCTTCTCTGTACTGCAGCACTTAGTTGGTGGACAGGAATGGTCCACAGGCTCTTGGAAAATTTGTTGGTGTGTAGCAAACAAGCTCACCTCTATTGGTTCCTGGCAGGAAGGAAGGATGTAGCAGCAACTCTGCAATTGTGAGCAATAATTTCCAAGACAGATGTAAGACTGTGCTAATATTGTCAACACCTTGTTGATTAACTTTCTTTGGAAGAGCATGTATAGCGACTAATCAATAACAAGTCCAAGTCTTCTCTTCTCCTACTACTCACTCTTTGGTTGATGGAAGTTAAAAAAAAAAAAAAAGAAAAAACTTATGTTTATGCGATTTTTAACAACTACCAGAACAAATCCTGAGTCAATGTTTGACAATCTAAATCCCTTTAAAGTCCTCCTAGGGATTGCAAGTTGTTTATTGATCAAATCCTCGTGTTTAGAAAATGAATTCCTCTCTGAAATTGGGGGAAGAAATTCCAGTCATATGAATGAGTTGGTCTTTTCTTCCAAGGCCAATAGTGAAATAATTTATAGAGAAGAATTATAAGTGAATTAGCAATTGAGACACTGGGACTTATCTTCAGAGGAGAAAATCTAAATATTTGTCCAGTTGAAAATAGTCACACTTCTGTCTGTTAAAGAAAAAAGTAAACAAGAGACACAGTATTTAAGTCCTAAGAAAAGTGGCTAGAAAATGAGGATTTAAAATTTTATCCAAGATAAAGAATAAAATAAGCACATTTTTACCTATTTCTCCTTTAAACTAGTTACATCTGCTGAAATTACACATTTATGGACATTAACAATTTGGATAGTTGAGCAATCCTTTATTGCATTTGGTTCCTTAACTATCACTTTTAGGCAGGAGTGATACTAAAACAATCAGCAACCTACATAGCACTGGCATGGCACTAACCAATCAGAACAGACACTCCCTTGTGCAGGCTTTTTTCTTTACTCTTTATTCTTTATTCTGTAGCTGCTTGATCCATAAGGAGTCTTAGTGTAGAACCTTAGGTGACCAGGATGAGGTAGGAGATCTTCAGAGGAAACTAGAGAAGGAGCAACATATAAACTAGTAAGGCAATACCAATCATCTTTGCTGAATATAAACTCTTGCTTTAAGTCCAAAGTCAAACTCCATTATAAAAGACATCACAGGACCATCCCAGTTTTTTTGTTTTTTTTTTTCTGGGATACTATTTTGTCTTAAGCAATTGTGTTATTCGCATAATCCCAATGATACGTTCTTGAGTTAAAGCTGAAAGAAAAAACCTGAGGCGTAGTCTTCAGGTTCAATGTCAACGAGGAAATGCGAGGTTCTTAACAAAATAGAAAGTCTTAATGTTATGTGCTTGTCATTCCAACCTCTTCTTTTTTCATGCTCTTAAATGTTTTGGTATGTTACATTTAGTTTGGATGGTGTATTAATCAGGGTACACCAGAGGGGAAAAAAAAAAGACCAATGAGATAGGGAGAGAGAGAAATAAGATTTTTTTAAATTTGCTCATGCAATTGTGGGGACGGGCAAGTCCAAAATCTGTAGGGCAGACAGGCAGACTGCAAATTCAAGTACGAGTTGATGTTGCAGTCTAGTATCTGAATCTGCAGGGTAGGCCAGCAGGTAGAAAACTCAGGCAGGGTTTCCATGTTCCAGTCTTGAGACATAATGGTGTCTTCATCTGGAAACCTCAGTCTTTGCTCTTCAACGAACAGAATAAGTACCATCCACATTATGAAGACAGCAATCGGCTATACTTAAAGGCAATTGCTTTGAATGCTAATCACATTCACAAATACCTTCACAGTAACATCTAGACCACTGTTTGACCAAATTATTGGGCATCATAGCCTTGCCAAATTGATACATAAAATTAGCCATTACAGATAAGTATTTTTGAAACTTAATAATAGGAAGGATGATGGAACTGCTAAGGTATGGCAAAATAAAATACCCATGACTAATCCAGTACCTTTAAATATGTACTTTATGCTGGGTCCAGTGCCAAGTGCCTCTCTCTTCTACACCTTACAATAGCTTGAAGGGGTAAATATTGTTATTATTCCACTTTGTACATGACCAAACAATGATTAGGAGAGATTGCATCACTTTGCTGTATTAATTTCCTATTGTTGCTATAACAAGTTAGCACACATGTTGTGGCTTTAAAACAACACAAATTCATAATCTTACAGTTCTGGAGGTCAACAGTCAAAACTGGGTCACACTGGGCTAAACTCAAGGTGTCAGCAGGGCTGTGTTCCTTCTGGAGGCTCTAGGTCTAGAGGAGAGTCCATTTTCTTACTTTTTCCAGCATTTAAAAGCTTCTTATATTCTTTGGCTTGTCATCTCTTTTTCCATTTTCAAAGTCAACAGTCTAGCAGTTTCTAACCTCTCTGATTCTGACCTCCTTTTTGGGATGACATTCGTTCCACTCAGATGATTCAGGATAATCTCCCACTTCACTTAACATAATCATATCTGCAAAGTCCCTTTTGCCAGATAAGGCAACATATTCACAGATTTCAAGGACTGAGACACTAGCATCTTCAGGGAGCCATTACTCTGCCTGTCACACTTGCTTAGTCTCACACAGCTGATAGTAGTGAAGCCAGGATTCAAACCCAGCCCCATCTAACCCCAGAGTCAACGATCTTGACCATGGTGGCTTTTCACCTCCCACAAATACCATGCAAAAGGAATTTAAGTCATTAGGGTGACTATGTATTTGAGCATGAGCAGCGATCATCAAAAGTATCGGTCATAGAGAAGCAAGCAGGTTCACAAAGCACTGCTTAATAAATTATCCACAGGCACATGGAAATGCTTTGTTACAAAGAATGCTTAAACCTCTGGGATTTTACTTCCATGACCAACTGAAACAGTGAATTATTCAGGCTTCCAACACTAAACTAATGCTTCTCTGATCACATAGATTAGTAACAAAGCCAAATTTGGAGAAGACTGAATTTTTAAAGAGTATTCTGGAAGAAGAAAGAAAGGAGACAAACAAGGACGCTTTAATGCCAAAGTTAGGGCTACTGTCCTCACACAGAACACCCCAAAATCTCAAGGATCAGTTCATAGACTTGACCAGCTCCAAGAAGCCACATGGATAAAATAGGGTTGGAAGGATTCAGAAAATAAAGCTTGGAAACCCCCAGCTTGAGATAGAAGGAAGAAGGGTGTATTTACTTGGATAAAGAGAGTTCAAAACAAAACTCCGAAAAAATCACAAATAAAATCGCCCAAGGAAAATGAAAAATAATAAAACAAACAATCCTGTGTGAACACACTGTCTATTCTCCTTTAACGGTCTTTTTGCTAATTTCTCAGTTCGTCAAGTTGCAAGACAACATTTAAAAAATGACCATGGAAACAGCCTGTTTGAAGGGCTGGTAGCAGAGCACAGTGGGCAAGCATGCCCAGTTTACAAGGCAGATGCACACACACACACACACACACACAAACTTACCTTGATTTTTCAATAACTTGATTTCTACTTCCATTTTCTCCACCCTGGGAGATATTTGGCTGTTGATTTAGAGATATGATCAGCTCTGAAATACTACTATTCTCCTTATGTTTATGAGAAGGAAGATTAAACAAAAAGAAAAGAAATTTCCATCTGCCTTCTATAACACTTCCTTAGGAAAAACTGATTGCTTTATAATAGGCAGCAGTGGTTCTCAACTGGGGCTTTTTGTGCCCCAGTGGGCATTTGGCAATGTCTGGAGACATTTTTGGTTGTCAGAACAGGAGGTGGGGAGGCTGGTACTACTGGCTTCTAGTGGTAGAGGGGATGCTGCGAAGCATCCTGCGATGCACACGACAGCCCCCATAACAAAGAATTATTCAGCACAGAATGGCAATAGTAATAAAGGTTGAGAAAGCGTGACCTATAGCCTAGTGCATAAGAACAGGGCTCTGGAAGTAGATAGCCTGTATTCAAATCCTGCTTCACTAGAGATTAGTAGAACACCTTAATGTTTCCATACCTCCACTTCCTTATCTCTAAAAGAGATAACAAATACACCCACTTTAGAGGGTTCTTGTGGGCATCAAATAAGTTAGTCAAGGTAAATGCTTAGAGTACAGCCTGACAAATAACATGCATATCACAAATGATGAACATATTGTTAAATATATCTCCGTAGACTACTAACCTCACAGGCTAAAAATTGCTTACCTGTTTAGCTTCCTCAACTCACTCACTGAAGTGTGAGCATCCTAAGGACAACACTGGATCTTTATTGTTTGCTTCACCTCAGCACCAAGCACAGAGATTAAGGAGACTTAGAAGAAATGAGATGCCAAAGATTCAATCCACTGATGGTAGCCATTGTCATTGGCCGTTGCCCACATCCACTCAGCCCTTGGCACTCCAGGCCCCATGGCTTGATGTTCTCTATGATCGAAGGCTTTCTCTGACCTGAAGTGCCAAGGAATCAATACTGCCAGTAAGCAGCCCTCAATCAATAACAGATGGAATTAGTGTATTAATACCCCAGTTCCCCCGGCCCTCACGAGCGTCACTGTGAGGCACATGTTCCCCACTATCTCAGGCTTCCCCAGCAGGTGTAAGCTCCAATTGCCCAGAACAGTGCCTTGCTTGATGACATGCCCTTTCCTGATTGCCTTCGCATCCTTGTCTTATTTTCCCCTTCTTCTGCCAGCGTTTTGTGGCTTAACCTCCCATGTAAGCGACTGTACTCTGACCCTGGTCTTCGAGCTGGCACCGGAGCAACTACAACTAACACAGCACTCCAGGAGGAGGATGGACCAATTTCTCCAGGAAGATGATCTCCCTGCCTAAATATTCCTGCACATTTGTGGGAGATAAAAAATCACAGTGCTTGGACTCAGGCTTCACTCCTGTCCATTTCTCATCTCTTGGGAAGCACATCCCTTTCCACAAGATGGCAGGTACGGAAACGGGAAGTAGAAGGGAAAAAAATCCATTTTCAGAGTGATGAACTAAATAATTTGCCTCCAGGTCTGAGACGGGTATTAAATGAAACTTGAGGTAATCTTCCGAGCAGAGCTTGGGGGCACCTGTGACTTTTAAGTGGAGCCTACTCTGTTTCTAGGGAAATACATACTTTTAAAAATTATGCTTGAGGCTAAAAGCTTCCAACAATAAATCTCCCGGAGGCGCACTCCTCTAGGGACAAATATACCGGGAAATCTTCAAAGAGGGTGCTCGGTTTATCACTTGGTGTCTCTTTCCCACTGAGGAAGGAAATCCCTTTGTTTCCACTGAGAAATCAAGTCCACTGGGACCTCTTCGAAGGATCAAGCATTCTTCAGCTCCTCCCATCCCCACCCCTTAAAGACCACAGATCATTTCATTCTGAAAATAATCTTTTGGGGGTTGAAAGCAGACAGCATATTAGCAATCGATGCTGTTCCTCTTGACCTGAAGAAAAAAAAAGAAAATCAAACATACAAATAACAACAAGTACCCATCCTGCTGTGAAATAAAAATATAATCTCACATCTGTTCATCTTTCATGGAAAACCAGGTGATACTATTACTAAGAATTTGTTGAGCACTTACTATGTGTCTTAGTCTGTTTTCTATTGCCTATAAACAGAATACATGAAACTGAGTAATTTATAAAGAAATTTATTTTTCATAGCTATGGAGGTTGAGAAATCCAAGGTCAGGGGTGTGCAGCTAGTGACAGTCTTCTTGCTGATGGGGACTACAGAGTCCTGAAATGGCCCAGGGCATAGCATGGGAAGGGGGCTGAATGTGTTAGCTCAGGTGTCTCTTGCTGTTCTTATAAAACCACCAGTCCCACTCCTATGTTAACCCATTATCCATTAATCTATGAATGGATTAATCTATTCATAAAGTCAGAGCCCTCATGATGCAATCACCTCTCAAAGGACCCAACCTTTCAGTACTGCCACACTGGAGATTAAGTTCCAACAATAGTTTCAGAGGAGACAAACATTCAAACTGTAGCACTCTGTATAAGGCATTTAAATTTATCTCACCTAAAAACTCCACAAGATAAGTAACAGTATGTCCATTTTACAGATGGAGAGTCTGAGAGGCAAAGCTTTAAAAAATTGATGCCATTAGCTCATAAATAGCAAAGCTGGGATTTTTTTAACCCAGGAGAGACTGACTTTAGAATGTTACACTCAGTGATTACCTTACGTGAAATGTAAGTCAATTTAACTAATAAACATCATCTGAGGAAAGCTGATTAATTATTCCGCTAGATATCAGGCAAGAAAACAGGGAGGATATAAAAACTGACAGTCATCAGAGGGAAAAGACCAATGAATGGGGAATAATTGCTGCCGATGGCCAGTGAAGTCTTCCATCTAAGATTCCATAATCATCATAAACTTAATTTCTCATATGTATATGAAACGTGTGCAACTACAGTACAGTTGTTGAAGAATCTAATTTGCGGGAAAATGCAATTAAATCTAGGAGTAATAGAATTAATAGAAAAATGAGAGTTGGAGATGAATCTACCCTCACTAAAGAAAATGAGGAAAAGAGACCCATGTTCTACTGCACTGAGACCAACACTGTGACTGGAAAACCTCACAGTCTCCTGCGAAGTGAATGTGCTAAACTCTCTTCACATTCCCCATCTGTCTCACACTCAGAGCCATGTGTCAGACTGCCCTAGCCCAATTCTGAGCTCCAACACTCACTAGCTATAGGGGCTTGAGAAGTTCCCTCATCTTTTGTGAGCCTCTGCTTCTCACTAAAATGCAGCCAGGGCTAATACCTTCATGAAAAGATTGTTGTGAAGATGAAATGAGAAATGCATGCAAAGGCATGACTCCGTGATCAGCAAGTAATAAGCACTCAGTAAATATTCCTGGGTCTCCTTCTGCCCTCACCTGAATCCTGAGAGTGCCAGGCAGTGCACACAGACACCATTGGCCCCAAGCTCTATCCAGTGGCCTTTGAGCTTGGCTTCCTTTGCAGACCAGAGCAAAAAAGGGAAACCTTGGTTAGGTGAACTAGCCTCTGCATTGAGTTCCTGGGGGAGATCTCTTACATTGGTGATTCAACCATGTATAGGACTCCAAGTTCAGGGGAGGGCCCTCCTTCATTCCCAGCCCCCTGGGATAAGATCTTACAGGGATGAACCTAGAAGAAAATCCAGCTGTAGGTGCATGGATTCTCATGGTGCTTTGGTAGGCACTGAGCAGAAAGAAAATGCTTATAACCAGGGGTAGATGTATAAACAGGTGGGTGTTAGGAAGACTGATGAGTGACCCAGAATATGACCTCTTTCTTCATAGGTTCATAAAAATAGCCCTTATTGACTGAAATTACTTTAAAGAAATTATTCCTAGTCCTCATCATATATCAATAAAATTGTTCCATTATCTCCAGTTTACAGGTTGGATTGATCTCAAAGTTCAAGTATCTTACCATAAAGCCCTAGCTGGAAGAGGCTGATTTGGAATACAGACTCAGACATCCTGGTTCTGCACCCTGTAATCTTTTCACTCTCCCTTCTGTGTCCCTCTTGAGTGATTAGTGTTCCTATAGATACCTGGAAACAGTAGGCTGTAGACAGAGAGATGAGCTGCTCAGCTCAGACTTCCCTTCAGGAAAGGCCTTACCATCTAGCTGAGGGGTGTGGGTCAGCAGACTGTATCCCCCCTTGCTATCTGTTCCTGAATGCAGGGACTGCCACAGCTGGAAAGTGCCAACTGAACCCACGTCATGCTTTCAGAGCAGCTCCCATAGTGATAGAGCACGGCGGGGGCATAAAGGCCCAGTCATTTCTGTCCAAGGCAGGACACTCTGATGGGCAATACCAGCCCCAGAGCTCCCTAAAGGGCTGGCAGGGATCAGAGTTTCATGTCAGTTCAACATCTGCCTCTGTCCAATCTTGCTTTCTCCCCTTCTTTTTATAGGTGTTAATCCCAATAAATACCTTAAACTCCCAATTTTGCCTCCAAAGAACCCAACCTGCAGTACAAAATGAAGTACACAGTGTGGTCTACAGAGCCACCCTGATCCTAAAATCACAATCATTCCCATTCGGAGGGCCCAGGGAACTCAAGTCTTTTAAGCCACGGAAAGGTAGGCTCAGGTAGGGAAAAACAGAAGTTGAGTTTTGGAGTCAAAAGACCTCTATTGGACCCTTAGCTCATCCACTTTCTATCTCTGTGTTAAGCAATCCAAGTGATCTCACTCAACCTTATAGGAAAATTAGAACCAATATTACTTCATGGGATCAATCAAGACAATGCAAATAAAAATCATAGTGCATTTTATAATGCTTATCACTGTCATCCTGACATATCCCCCTCTTTCCGTTATAGATGAACGGGCATAGTTATTTGTGGCATGGGAGAAATGCTTCTCTCTTTCCCAATAACTCAATTCCCCTCTCACTGAAGGAGAGTAAATTCCATTCTTTTCCAAAAGTCTCCAAAATCAGCAGGCCCAGCAGCAAGAAAGCGAGGAACATTGTTATTCTTGTACAGCAAAGCTGTAGCATATAATTAAATCATTAAGAGGCAAATTAACTCCTCTAGCAATACTCTTCTAAGTATTTGTGGGCAAACCCATTAGCATTGTGCCAGTAAACTCTGAAATTTCTTTGCTTGCAGACTGAGTAACTATGGCCTCAAAGGCAAGGGGTGGGGTGGGTAGTGTGGTGTACGGTGATTTGACCTACCACGGAGATATAAGGGAGTGTTAGGTTGGGAAATAGATAGGATGCTAATGGTGGGTTGTGACTGTATTTCATACACCCTTGAAAATATAGCTGCCAAATTTCTTCTACATAGAGCCAACAATAAATCTATTTGTTTCCCAGGAAAGTCATTCAAGAGTTTTTGGTTTCCCATTCACTTAGTCTTCATCAACTGCCCCTAATTTTGCTGAATTCACTCAGCTTGGATTATTTGGTTCTGGAGAGGACATAGCTAGACAGGGTTACTGAGTCAGTAGAATGGGCATCTTCCAGTGGGACATTATGGAGCTGTTTATTTAGCAGGGTTTTCAGAATAATGAATATAAAGTTGGCTTTGACTCTGTAGCCAAATATATATTTATGCTATTGACTCAAATTCAAGCTGACCAATCTGGTTGGCTGTCTGCAGCCTTCAATTCTTCAAGGCTTGAGTGTTTTAGTCAATATGTTGATCATTTATATGATGACCCTGCTTAAACCATTTAATAAAATGTAAACAACATGAAAGTGTATTGGAAGTCAACATAGCTCATTATTGCTGCCTACACACTCATCGAAATCCTGAGCAGGGCGTCTGACCGGATTGGAGGTTTCCTCCAGAGTCATGCAAAAATTTCAGCTGTGAAAAAACATTTTTATGGCATGTAAGATTAGCCCACGCTAATGCAAGGTCAAAAATAATAGAATCAATAGGCAAACTCAATACTGTTAACATTTTGAGAAAATTACTACCAGAAAACAATGTCAACAACAGATTGAAATGGGTCTCCAAAGTCGTCCCATTGATTTCCTTTCACTTTGGTGACAATCTAACTCTTTCTTTTATGCAATATGGAATGTTTTAGCCTTCTTTTCCCCCAGCTCTGCTTTAAACATGGAAATTTGTTGTACTCTTTTTGACCGATGTCAAACATTACATGTGTCAGAAAAACGTATATGGTTGTCCATATCTAAGACAACTGAATATGAAAATTTATTCCATCATGTAGAGCCTTTCATGGGTCTTTAATTTAGGGCTCAGTTGATAAATTCAAGAGTTATTTTAATTATAGCAAGGCATCCAAATGCAAATGTAAACAGTGTCATTAATACATTATCAACTAAGTAAAAATCTAATACAGGAAACACAGACTTGAACATAGTTTTATATCAACTATATTGCAAGCATTGTCATCACCCTTGATGTCTGAAGGAGAGCTTACTGTTTGGCAGATCCAGATTCTTTAGTACTGAGAGATCAGACAGTAGCCATGCATTAGCAAAGGAGTTAGCAACTCCCACCCCACCCAAGACTTTTCTGCCCAAGTCTTTCCATTTTAGTCAAAGGTTCTATCACCCCCAACTCCAACCACTGATTTATTCAAACCAAAACCTTAGGAATTGCCATTACCTTCTCTTCTCATAGTCAATCTTCTTTCTCATAGCCAATCCATCAGCAAGTTGTGGCAATTTTAACTCCCAATTATGTTCTGAATCCATTTACTGAACTCCATCTCTGGTTAGGCACTGCAGTAGTCTCTTTCCTGGTCTCCTTCTTCCGATTTTCCATTGAACAGGGCATTACAATCACTTAGAAACACAAATCAAGTCCTTAAAACTCTTTCATGATGTCATTGCCCTTAGTATAAAACCCAGACCTCCATATAATTACCTACCAGGCCCTATATAACCTGTCCTTGTCCACTCTCCTTCCTCATCCTTGGTCACTCTATTCCTAACTTCCTGAGCTCCAGCCCCACTGTTCTTTCGTGACTCAGAACATGCCAAACTCAATAATATTTCAAGGCCTTTGCCTGGGCTGTTTCTTCTTCCTGGCACATTTTTCTCCCAACTTTATTCATCACTGGTTTCTTCTCTTGGGCTAGGTCTCAGTTCTCCTGGAAGAACCTTCTCTGAACATGTCATCAAAGGGTGTCCTTAACCTCACCCTCATGCCACTTAGTAACTTTTATCATCTTCATCATTTCTAGTTAATATGAGATTCCTTAAAGAACGAAAAGTAGAACTACCATTTGATCCAACAATCCCACTAGTGGGTAGCTACCCAGCGGAAAAGAAGTCATTACATGAAAAAGATACTTGCACATGAATGTTTATAGCAGCACAATTCACAACTGCAAAAATGTGGAACCAATCCAAATGCCCATCAATCAACGAGTGGATAAAGAAACTGTGGTGTATATATATACAATAGAATACTACTCAGCCATAAAAAGGAATTAATTAATGGCATTTGCAGAGACCTGGATGAGATTGAAGACTATTATTCTAAGTGAAATAACTCAGGAATGGAAAACCAAACATTGTATGTTCTCACTCATAAGTAGGAGCTAAGCTATAAAGATGCAAAGGCATAAGAATAGCACAATGGACTTTGGAGACTCACGGGGAAAGGGTGGGAAGGAGGTGAGGGATAAAAGACCACCAATTGAGTGCAGCATATACTGCTCGGGTGATGGGTGCACCAAAATCTCACAAATCACCACTAAAGGACTTACTCATATAACCAAACACCACGCGTTCCCCAGTAACCTATGGAAATAAAAAAATTAATAACAAACAAATAAATGAAATAATAAAATATGGGGTCTTTTGTGACTTTTTTCACTTAGCATAATGTTTTCAGGTATCACCCATGTTATAACACATATCAATAATTCATTTTAAAAAAAGGTTAACATTTATAACTCTGACTGCAGTGTATAAAAGAAAAGGGAGGGGGAGAGCTGAATCATTTTCTCTAGCATAAATCCCTTTGTTCTCAAGCTTGATTCACACAGACAGCCAAAATCTCTTCATTTATCCATTAAGGGCATTAGTACTCATCTTGCTAAATTTTCTTTGGAGTAATTTTTCAACCTTTCAGAGTTTCTCCCTAATTTCAGGGTTATTGTCTACTTCCCATAATGCACCTGGGTATCAGGGAAAGGTCAATTCCTCATGGTACCAGGAAGGTACTTCTGGCCTGTGAGCTCCCCTTTCATGACGGTTCCTTCTGTTCATGGCCTTCTGGCATTGCCCTCCACACTTACTGCAATTACTGTTACAAAGTGTGGCCTCCTTGCTCAATGGGCATTCAAGGTTGGTGTTCACCAAGATGCAATTGAGACCCACCAGTCCTTTGGGTTCTGTGTTGGCCTCTGGTGTTAATGAACCTGGATCTCACCATTGCTTCTGGGCATGAAGTCCAAGTCCCCTAAACTTCCTCTACCTGAACCCAGTCTTCTTCCAGGCAAAGAGTTCATACAACATTTCCATATCCCCATGAGTACAAATGGCTGCTTGTTTCTGCACCATGTTGGGGTATGTGCGGTCCTGTGATGCTGCCCAGGCCAGCCAATGTTACTCTCCTTTTTCCTACCTCAGCCTCCTGAGTAGCTGGGACTACAGGCATGAGTCACCACACCCAGCTAATTTTTTGTGTTTTCAGTAGAGACAGGGTTTCACTGTGTTAGCCAGGATAGTCTTGATGTCCTGACCTCATGATCCACCCACCTCAGCCTCCCAAAGTGCTGGGATTACAGGCGTGAGCCACCATGCCCGGCCATCACTCTCTTATTTGAAACTATGTAAGAGGTGTCCTTGTAACTAACATGATGCTTCTCTATGAGGCCTCATTCGCCTCAGTCTTCAGACTAAAAATTGTGCTCCAGAGTTAAATTCAAGATGACCTGAAACCTAGAATCACTAGGATACTCCTCTGAGGATTTCCTGCCTCCTCTCTCCTTACCACATTTCTGGGCTCCTCCTTCTGGCCTCTAAAAACTTTTCCTGCACCTTGTGCACATGTACCCTAGAACTTAAAGTATAATAAAAAAGAAAAAAAAAAGCTGTTTATTAACATACTCTTTTTCAGTATATAAAAAAACTTTTCCCTTTTTATGTGATCAGAAATTTATTTTAATACATAACCTCACCTTTGCCACTCTAAGTTTCCTTCTGTGGTCCGCCTACCCAGCCTTGATTGTGGGATGTAAAAACCCAGTTTGGAGAATACTCAGAATAATAGTACTTTCTTGTACTGGCTTATAAAACTCGTACAAGGCTTATAAAACTATCTTCTTACTACATCTCTATTTTGAAACTCAAAGGTAAGAGTTATAATTAAGGTAATTATATTTCCATAAGTGTTGCTTGAGGATTTTTAAATATTTTTTTAAATTCTGAAGTCATCTTAAAATTGCAGAAAGGTTTCAGGTATAGAAAAATAAACATTTTCCCCCCGCACTGTAAGAGTAAGTTGCTAACCTGATGTCCAAACACCTTAGTGTGTATTTTCTATAAATAAGGACATTCTTTTACACAAGCAACCATCAAAATCAGGAAACTAACATGAATCACAGGATATATTCCTATTGTCCCACTCATGTTTCTCTGATTGTCCTAGAATTGTCCTTTGTAGTCAAAGGAGCAAGTTCAAAATCAACTGCTTGCTTCTGTCCTCTTCGATCTGGAACACTACCTTGGTCTTTCCTTGACTTTCATAACCCGACACTTTAGAAGATCATAAGCCAGTCATTTTGAATATGTTCTCTGGCACTTCTGTGGCTGCCCACCCTTAGCGATTGTGAGATAACTGTAGCATAATCTGAAGTCATGGCTAAGAAGACAGATTCTAAAACATCCGGGGGTCACATTCTGTCTCTACCACTCCTGCATCTCTGTTACTGCAAAAATGTGATTTCCTTGTCAGTCGAATGAAAGGAATGAAAGTGATCATTGTGCTTATTTCCTGGGGCTATTATGAGAATAGTCTACTTCCTGCACACTCAGAGCCTGGGTTATGTGGAAATTGATGACCTCTGGCTGCAGCCCTTACAAATGACTGGCAGGTGCAAGAAATATAAATATCCCTTACTCCTAATTGGGACAATTTGATGATGGCTTACACTCGGAAGTTCCCCGTGGGATAGAGGGCTAGAACCCAAGTTACCTTCCCTAGAACTTGTAGATACTGGATACTCGCTTGGTCTCCTTCTTCTCCTGGCTTTATTTCCTCATTTCCATTCTGGTATTTTCAGTAGATACTTCCTAATACATTACTTCCACACAGATCCTTCTTTCAAGATCTGCTTATGGGGAACACAACTTAGGACAATTTCCATCTTTTTAGAAAGCAGTTTGCCCGCCATATAGAGGACAGATAGAAAATAGATCGGTTCAGAAGCTGCTAGGGTCTATATTTTTTTTTAAAAAAAGTAAATCATTCTACCCAAAAGTCAGATGTTTATCACAGTACTATTCACAAAAACAAAGACATAGAATCAACCCAGGTGCCCATCAAAGGTGGATTGAATAAAGAAAAGATGGTACATATAGACCATACTATGCAGCCATAAAAAAGAACAAAATCATTTTTTTGCAGCAACATGGAAGCAACTGGAGGCCATTATCCTACATGAATTAATGCAGGGACAGAAAAACAAATATTGCATGTTCTTACTTGTAAGTGGGAACTAAACCCTGGGTACTTACGAACATGACGATGGCAACAATAGACACCAGGAACTACTAGAGGTGTGAGGGAGAGATGGGGGCAAGAGCTGAAAAATTAAAAATCAGGTACTATGCTCAGTATCTGGGTGATGGAATCAATGGTACCCCAAACCTCAGCGTCATGCAATATACCCACATAACAAACTGGTCCATGTACCCCCGAATCTAAAATAAAAGTTGAAATTATTTTAAAAGATGGCTTAATTTTATTGTAATTGGAGAAATGCAAAATTGAAATGAAAAACCATTTTATATCCTACACATGAGCAATAATTTTTAAAAGTCTAAATACTATCAATAGGCAAGGATGTAACAGAGGAAAATTCTTATGTAACACAGGAAAATTATGATATACTGCCAGGAGGAGTATAAATTGGTAGAACTACTTTGGAGATCAGCTTAGCACTATCTAGTAAAGCTGATGTGAATATCCACAACCATGTAACAAACCCATGCAACAAAACTGCACGTGTACCCCTGCACATGAATCTAAAATAAAGGTTGAAGTTATATTTTTTAAAGAATAGAAGCTGCCAGAGTTGCCCAGATGTGAACCATGTGGGCAGAGAAATGAACATACACAGAATATATTTGGAGATGGAGTCTACCGGACTGGCTTCTAAATGGCACATAGAGAATAAGGAGGGAAAGAGGCATATCAAGGGTGAATCTGAGATCTATGCAAATTGTTTCACATGAGGAACTGAACAGCACTCCAGCTACGGAGAGCTGATATTCTTAGAATCTCAGTTAATAATACTAAACATCGTTGGTAACAAGGACTGTAGACACACAATAGAATTTAATCGCTGGTACCACAGTCTCACAATGGGAAATTACAATGCCCTGAATTTAACAGGTTTCATTTTTCAAAGTGAATATTTCGCTTTTACAATCTCTCACTGCCAGCGATGCTCTTGGATTCAAACTCATTAGAGAGTTTTCTTTTATCTAGAAACAGGGCCCTTGGCTATTCATGCAGACTGGTTAGCTTTGTCTGATGGCAACAAAGGCCACTTGCCTTCCTCTTCCTCCTTTGTGTTCCAATGTTTTTGATTACCTCAGACAGGCCTTCAATTGTTTTTTCCATTTTAGCACAGCAATGACAGCATAAGGAGAAAAAAAAAAAAGGTGTCAGAAGACCTGAGTTCCAGTCCACCAACCCCGGCACTTGGATGAGTCACGCATCATCTGATCCCCAGGATCCTCAGCCTAGTTAATCATTACATTCTGCACATATTTATTGAGTAGCTAGTGCTTCAGGCTCTGTTGTGTATTAGGGATACGGTGATAAAATCGTCCTCATCCTTGACCTCACAGAGTTTACAGGATTCCCCATCCCCACCCACAAACAAAATGTTTTGTTAAATTAATGGGACAGACAAATGTACACTTACTACGATTTTTGTAATTTATTTACAATCTTTTAAATGGCCCCACCTACCTTCTAATATGATCAATTACGTTTCAAATGCCTGTTTTGCAGATTCTGAAGAAATGATCACGTACAGTTGTGGAGGTCTATAATCCCCCATCTGGAATTTTCAGGCCAAATATATTTCAAAATTCAAGTTTTACTTAGATTTTAGGTTAATAGGTTCAGATATATTAAATCATAATCTCAAAGGAAACTGAGGCAGATCCCTATAATCAAACCCAATATTTCTGCAGTGCAG